>NC_077222.1:84335022-84635022 GCF_024763615.1 Phlebotomus papatasi
ACACGAAAATCTTCTTGACTGAAGTATAATCTGGAAACGAAAACACTTAAGCATATACTTCAGTCAAGATGAAATTTTACATATGGAACATCAACTAGAAATATGCCTTACAGTGTTTCATGAAGATATGTGCGTGCATCATATGTGATATTTCGCATGGAACATATGGAACTTGAGGTCAACTTGGAACATAGGGAACTTGAGGTCAATAAAATATTAATAAACAAAATGATAAAATAAAGACAAAACATACAATTGCAAAATTAATTCATTTTGGGATTTGAAAGAGTTATCTAAAAAATGATTTTTTTAACTCTTGAAACGAGTTATTTTAGCTCTTAAAACGAGTTATTTTCAGTCTTAAAAAGAGTTATTTACACTCTTTTGTCATGTAAATTTTAGGAAAAAAAAGTTAGAACAACTCTTCCGAATATTACACCTAAATAGAAGTAAAATCAACTTCTAAAATATAGTTAATCGAAAATCACAACGAAAAAGAGTTAATTCAACATCGATTCGAGTAAGTTTTACTCGATTATTTTTCTGAGTGTATTAAATTTACTATCACATTTTAAAAGAATACAATCATTATTACCAAAATAGTACTCATTTAATTTTTGCTGGGATTTTTTTTAAGTTTGTTCTACTTACTTATGACTTACTTACTTATCTGATTCCAAAACTGATCATCATTTTTGACCGTTTTTGAAGATTTTTTTCTTAAATTGTTTTAAAAATAGTTTTTCAACAATATTTCAAAATCCGCCAGAACCCTATGGATATGAACCATTTTTAACAAAATCTTAGAATAAACTGACTCAATAAAATGATGCACCTTAAAATCGTTCTACAATTTCTCAAGATTATAGCATTTGGAAATTTATATTTTGAAAAGTGATATCTTTTAACAGAGTGGTTTATTTCACTCCCATGAATTTTAGAAAAAAACCGGTCTTAAAGTACTTTTTTAATTGTTAATTTGGAACTCCATCAATTTTGATTTATTTCTAATTTCTAATATATATTAGTCGTCGCGCGCCTATACAACCTCAATAATAATAATATATATTAGACTGTACCAGCTTTTTAATAAACCGATTTTAAACAAAAACTGTAAATGTTGGATGTAAATTTCATAAAGTTCACATTTATTTTAAATTGCTTAAACACTTTTCTTTTAAATTACAAGGCAAGATTCCAAAATTTATATTTCTAAATTTCTAAAAATTTGAAAAAAGACCTTATCTATGATCAAATATCTTAAAAACATTAATTTTCTTGCCTTGAAGTTAAATAGAAATATATTCATGAATTATTTTATTATTCCTTTCTAAAAATATTCGTCTCTGTTTATTTTGGTTACAAACTGTATGAAATTAAGTAACACGATTCCTAAACATTATCTAATCTAATTGATTATTTAAAAAAAATATTATTTTATCTTATATCATGAGAAAAAGTTATGGTAAAGCGTCCCAACTTTGAAGAGTGCTAGAACTCACAAGAAAGAGATCTCTCCGCGTATTACGAGTATTTTTTTGCATGGTTTTGAGTGCATTCATTCTGCGTTACTAGCGATTAAATTGATTCACAAATTAAAAAAAAAGTTACTCTTGAATTAAATAAGTGCTTAATAAAAGCACATTTTAGAATATTTTAGCATGAATAGCAAGCATACGGACAAATAAAAATGTAAATTCGAGAGAGGTATATCATTTACGGGTATTTTATCGATTAATTTCCGATTAAGCCCAACGCAACCTGGTCAAGATCTTTCAAGAAAATCAAAATTTAAGCATATCGGTTAAAAAGAAACTCTCTGTGGTATAAAACTTGATCTTCAAAAATTCAGTATCGACATGTTTTCGGACATAAATGGACAAATAATATTCATCTTGACTATTTCAAAACCGTGTTCGAAAATGAAAAAAGTCTAAGAACCGCTTTCGAAATAAACAGAAAGCATAATTTTGGAGGGATAGGAGGGTATAGTAGGACAAAAGAAAAAAATACTGTCATAAATGATATTGACTTATGGGGGGGGGTTACCGAAAATCGGAAGTCGATATCTCTTACCGTTTGGCCTCTAACCGGGTTACAAGTTGAAACAAAAGTAGACTATAATAATAAATAGGTGTTAATTCATTATATTTTTGCTGTATCCATCAGCAAAACTGTGCTGACCGGTCAGCAGTCGCTGAATAAAAAGTGCTAACCAAATTTATGGAAATGGCTCTCTAATTCGGAATTGATAATCTTAAAATTTGACACAAAATATTTAACTTAGTAAATCATAAGGTTTTCTTTATCTCAATATTAAGGAGTTGGTTAGTGAAAATTAAACTCATCCACTAAAAAATAAAATTTGGCCAGTAAAATATTTAAGTAAAGAACCAATATTATTTTTTCTTTGCCTAAATTTGCATGAAAATTTCACTGCTCTTAAAGTTCTAAATTGAGAACAGGATAAATATTCGATTTTTTTTTAAGGACAAAAAATGAATTGCATCATCTCTCCCTATATCTACATTTCGTAATACGGAATTTTTATTAAGTCTGGCTTATTTCGAATTTCATTGGGAAAAATTGCCTTTGTGAAAAGAGAAGTAATTTGCATAAATCATTCTCACTTTCATTAACATATAACCGATTTTTAAAACGGAAATCCACTCCGAGATATGAAATTGAACTTGAAGAGATCTGTTTAATATCAATTTAGGATTTAACACTCCAATTTCTATGCCAAAGCGTGGGGAGTGATTGCGGTTTAAATTGTGGGAGCACAATTTTGATTTACTGACCATTTTATTCAATGCTCCAATGATGACATTCACTTGTGTGATAGCCTCAGGATGAATTTCATGAATAGTGATGTGATTTTTCTGAATTGAGGTGAGGAATTGGAATTTACATCCAATTTTGGGCCATTTTTTTCCCCAGACTGAACTTCTATTTGCTGATGGACAATTTTATTATTCGTCTATTGATTGTTTCTACTACGTTTATTTCAGTTTTTTTGTCAGCTCTTGCTATAAAGATAATGAAACTTTTATAATTGCCAATATGATGGTGTTACGGAGAACTGAGCAAAAGTATTTTTTTTTTGTATGTCCAAATTAAATTTTCCGTCTCAGTATTTTTTTCCTATTGTCTCTTTTGCAGTGGATTTCGTGACGAAACTTCTGCAGCATCCGATTGGGATCTGGTCACAGTATCGAGTGATTTTCATTGTTGTCGGCATCAGTATCACACCATGGGTTCTGGCACTTTTGCAGTCACCACAAATGGTGGAGGTTTACTCAGACGACGATATTCCGTACCCGAGATTATCATGAGAAAGTGAGTATTTGCCAAAGTGGATATTTTTGGGGGTGGCCAAGGGCAGCAAATACGAATCAATAGCTGATGGATTTTCCCGGGTGATTGCAAAATCCAATCAGGGTGGTTTTTGCTCGCTTACATGGATTTCAAGAGTTCCGCTCTGTTTGCTCAACGCACCACTTTTTTTTTTGGATTTGACCAGGCTCAAATTTGTGCCACAGAAAAGAGAGAGTTTATGAAATAATTTTCTCCATATCCATGGGGTGGATCAGTGTGGGTACCTTTTTCCATAACATCAAATCGATATAGTGGTCACTACACAAAGGAGCAAAGAACTCTAAAGTCACTCACCCTTCGCACCGGTTCTTATATAGCGTCTTTTCCGGTGTAACATACTCCTCTACATACCAACACAAAATGACCATTTGCCTCCTCCATCGTAATATTCAAATTCAACTTCATAGCTTTAGTATTGCCTCTCTTTTGACCCTTTTCTCCACACCTATAAATCTTTCTCCTCATCCTTATGAACAGTTCTATGATTAACCTTCGCGTGAATTATTATTGCAAAGCCCAAAATGAGGTGTTTGAATAATAAAGGATGAAAATTTCTCATTTGTCATATTAATATTCGATTTTATAATATTTAAACTTATTAGAATTTTAATTTATTTTAAAGGTCTTGAACTCCAAAACCGGTTTCTAATGAACCTCTAATGAATGAAACGGAAACGCATTGTGTGATTCCTTTCAGACTCGTCATCTATAAATGACAATGACCTTGTGTCATTCTTTCTAACAATTTTTGCAAAGTCAAACTATTAACAAGTTTATTATAGGTAGAGTATAGGTCTACCGATTAGGACGAGTTTCAAATTGTTGAAAAGATATTTGAATACAGAAGAAAACTCAATCGATTTCTACCACTTGTTAATGGAATTAACTGTCTGAAAATCTGATGTGCTGGACACACTTACGGTTATGACTTAAGCCAAGAGATGGCTTAGGCCCTTGACACACTTACGACTTAAGCCGAGAGACGGTTTAGTGAAAAATAATAATAATGTGGTTTAACTATTATTTCGAATATAATTATGCTAAGCCGTCTCTCAGAGCTAATCCTCAGGTCTGTCAAGACCCTTAACGTAATTATAATCAAAATAATGCTTAGACTAATTTCCCAACAGTTTCTGATAATTCGTTTCTTGGCCTAAGCCCAGAGATGGTTTAGTCAGAAACCGATGGAAATGTAATCTAATCATAATTTTGATTATATTTACGTTAAGCCGTCTCTCGGCTTAAGATGTCAGGGTGTCCAGCACATAAGAGTTAGTCATAGGGCTTATCTTTTCTAATTTCTTATCAAATGAAAATTTTTGGAAAATGTTTGATTTGGGGCTGAATATTGGGGACCAAGCCAATCATTCATTTCATTTGGAAAAAAACACTAAAATTGGTTTATTATTTAATATTTATGGACCTTCGGAAACTGGGCTAAAAAGATTCTAGTCTAAAACCCGTGATAGGGTTTGAATAGACTCATCCTCGAGAATTTTTATCCTGTAAAACTTGGCAATAAAAAATTAGGTAAAGGAAATTCATGCAAAGGACCTCTAATCGATGGGCCTAAGCTAAGCCCTCAATGTATGACAGTTTGGGATAAATCGTTACTGCCTGAGTCTATTTGGAATTGGAATCTAATAGGCTGGACAGACTTACGAGCTGAGAGATGGCTTAATGTAATTACTATCAAAATAATGATTAGATTACATTTCTATCAGTTTCTGATTAAGCCGTCTCTCGGCTTAATCAGAAAAACGGCTCAGTTAGTCGGAAACTGATATAAATTTAGTCAAATATATTTTTTTTATTATAATTATGCTGAAGTATCTCTAGGCTTAAGTCGTAAGTGTGTCGAGGGCATAATACGACTTTAAGACTCGAGATTTACCCCAATTTCCTGATGTCAAAATTTAAAATATTAAGCTATGTTCATGGTTTTTCAAAATATGACCATGAACCATTTGTCCTTAATATTTGATCATAAATAATTTTCTTCCAAAATGCATGACTCATAAGAAATTAGCGAAGTTAGAACATATGCTTAAACCTTAAGTCTGAAGCCCGTTTAAAGCTTACCCCATATGGCTTAACTTCTTTAAATTCCCATCAGTCACAATTTATTGAAAAAGTTTGATTTAGAATTGGGTATTAAGGGTAAATGATCCATTAAAATGATTACAAACGACAATAAAATTGTTTTTTTTTTCTATTTAGGAAAAACTGCAAAAAATTACTTACCCTTATTGTGGATGTTTGAAATAAAACGTACAAAACTTCTTGGAAAATCTTTTAAGGATCCTAAAACTGAAATTCATTCATCTGAGACACGTTTAAATTCTTAATAGGATTTTTAGTTTTTTTTTTATTTTTAGAGGAAAGCGCCCTACCTTTGGACGACTCAAAGTTCAAACAATTCTTTATTTTCAATAATTATTTTTAATGAATTTGACTCATTATGATATTATATTTTAATAGCTAGTCCGATGCTTCAAAATTTCTGAAAAAGCAATCGGTCAAATCGGTTAAATCCATTAGAAACAGAGAAAATATTGAGTTATTCGAAGCTGGAATTGTCCGAAGGTAACACACAATACCTTATCAAAGTACAAAAAAGTTATATCTCCAGTTCTAATTATCCTATGCTAATTATGTTATGCTTAAATGATGTGTAATTTCGTCCAATTCTTCTGAGCATAGTATAAGGTAATTAGAATCGGATATACGGTTTTGTATTTTGGTTAACAAAAAAAAAATTTATATTAATTAAAATATAGACGTGTCTCGGATGAACGAATTTCAGATTTGAGATCCTTGAAGGATCCACTAACAAGTTTTGTTTGTTTTGAACTGTTGTTACAAAATTAAAAATTAAACATAAGTAAAACGTTATTGTCACGTTAGTAATTAAATTATAATAACGTAAAAATTACCTTTTCATTACGTTATTTTTTAGGAAATATTTGAGGGTAAAATAATTTTGTATATTTTTTGTGGAATAGCTATTACAATATATAATGCGTTCGAAGTCAGAGTACGTGCGAAGCCTGAAAGCCTCCCCCTATTCGTACACTGAGAGAAATCCGAAAAATTTAAAATAACATTCCGGAAATGTTAATTTTACCCCGCAGGATTGATCCGAAATCGGTGTAAATATTATGCTTTTTAGGTGTATTAGGGGTTAAAGTTACCCTTTTTCATGTTAATTTTACCCTTAAAAAGGTGTAAAATTAACATTAAAAAATGTTGATATATTTTTACACCTAAAAAAGTGTTAAAGTTATGAGGAAAAAAAGTTAATCGCATCCCCATTTTTTTTCTCAGTGTAGTCTAAATGTATTATTAGACCATTAAATTTGCAAAGAAATAAGTACAGTCCTAAAAGTACAATTCCTTCATAAAAAAAAGCATTAAATTCTGACTTTCTTTTTCATGTTTGGCCACCCTCAATCAGGCATTCGCTATCGCAGCAGAGATCTCTTGAGACGAAAGAGGAATCGAGTGTGGCGTCAACGGCCCCAACTCCCCGCCATTCGCCCTTGATGCGGTCGCCGGCCGAAATGGGTCCGGGTCGTCGTGGGGGTGGTTCCGATTCAAATTTGTCGCGTACCACCATCACCAGTAGCACCGACATGAGAAAATCCACCCTGCTCCGGCGATTTTGGGGTCGTGACGCGAGACGCGAGGTATTCGTGGAGTCACGTTCGGGAAGTTGGTCACCCCCATTGAGACGGTCACAGCGACGACTCCACTTCGATACACACCAGTGTGTAGAGTGCCAGAAGCTGAACGGGACACACAATAGTAGCGGAAGTAGCAGTAGCAGCAGTCAGAGTAGTGTTTTCCTGGCCAGTGGACGAACACCATCTCGGGCATCACCTAAACGACTGAAACTCATGGCTACACCATCAGTTGCTGCCACAGACTCCATGAGGTGTGCATTGGAGAGTGAAATCACAGAGACAAGTAGTCAGATGGCAAGGGATTCACCCACAACCACTGCACTGTCTTCGGAGAGTCCACAGACAAACAATGGTCGGAAGAATGTTCTTATCTACATGACTTCCCTGGAGACACCGACATCCCAAGAGAATAACAATCCCTCAGAAGAATCTTTGCGAATTGAAATTGAGACAACTACGCTCACTTCTGCTACGGGGGATGAGAATATGAATGGGGCACCAACTACCACCACGGTCACACGCACTGAAAGGGTCAATAGACACCATTCTGAGGAGGAGATGGATCGATATATCTCCAAGTTGTTGATTGACAGTCTCAATAATGTGATTGAGGCGTCCACTACTAATGAATTAATCACCAGTGCGGACACTAATGGAAATGCAACCACCAGGGAATCCACTGCAGATGAAAATCTCAATAATCTTGAAGATGGTGAAGTGATGTACAGTGCAATTTCAACAGCAGATATCTCAGATCCTGCTCTTGATGTCTCAGATTCAGGCACAGTTAGTACAACTCCCCATCGACCCCAAGATATTGGACTATCTGCTGAACCTGATGCGGATTCATGCAAAGACAAGGTGCAGGAAACCCCGATTGAGGAAGTTCCCATCTACTTCCCAAGGTATTCGGCTGAAAGTAAGGGAGATCTTTCCAGCTACACATCAGTCGGTTCTGAGCCTGAACCTCAGGAAATTGGTGCTGTGGGCACAGGAAGTTCCTATCCGGATATAGAGAAACATGGGGAACCTGTCTTAGTGCCCAGACTCTCAGCATTCCCCCGTACAGAATCAATGGAAGTACAACCCTCTTCTGCTTCGGCATGTGAAGATGGCGAGAATGGAGATGTATTGCCTGATGATGAGGACAGTGTAAGTTTGGTGGATAGTCTCGATGATCCAGAATCACCTGACCACAAATACCATTCCACGGAATCTCTAAAAGTCCCATCGTCAGCTGACACTGGGCAAGAAGCAAAATCTCCACAATTCCGTGAGAAAGGGGAGGCATTTTTTGTACCCATGTCTGAGACTCAAGTTCCTGTGGATGAACACATAGTGGTGGCTGATACAATGCCCGAAAAATTGCGGGACAAACTAGTGAGGCGTCAAAAACGGAGGGACATGAAGAAAGAGCAGGAATTGCGACGACGGCAGAAGATGCAAAAGTATATTGATCAGAAGTTAGAAGAACGTCTGGAGGAACTTCAAGTCAATGCCAATCGCAATTCTCGTGCAATAATTGCCAAGAAAGACATCCCTGTCCCGACCACGTCTACTGCATTGAATACCACAGCAAAAGGGCAGAAAAAGAATGTGCTGAGGACAGAGATTGGGATGTTAGAATCCTACACTATTGATTCAAGAGGGAATATGCAATTTAATCCACCAGCTAAGGAAGCTCCAGTGAAGACGACAAAAGCCCCAGCTCCTAAGAGGACAAACGCCACCAGAAAAATTACAAAATCCAAATCTGAGGAACACCCAGTGCCAGAAAAGAAGTTCCAAGTGAAAAAATCCGCTTCAGACACATTGCCAAGGCGAGGAAAGGCCTCGCGGAAGGATATGCAGCACATGACACTGTATCAGACGGCAGATTTGACCCCGGATACAGAAGGTGGACCACGGAGGATGTACCAGAAGACAGAGATACAGGATGGTGAGAAGAGGATTGAGATTCTTGAAATTGTAGAGTGTCTGGACACTTCTCCGGAAACATCTCCTGGTGTCCGAAACCCTTTGACTTACAGGGTTGGTGGGAAATCTGGGCGAAGATCGAAGATTCCCGTGCCGATTTACAAATCCGCCAAGAGATCTGTTCACAGTGGAAGTGCCTCTCCACGAACGATAGCCAATGCCAAAGTGGACAAATTGATAGCTGATCTTCTGATAGAGGCTCTCAATAATCCCGTGGACTTGGGTATAGAATTTGTGCCATCCCCAAAGATCGAGAAGGCAGTCAATGGGAAGAAGAATGGTGTAAAGAAGAGATCAGCTAATAGCGGAATAAAGTATCATCAAGTATTTGATGTTATTCCTGAGGAGAGAAGCAGTTTCTCTCTGGACTCTTCAAATGAAGAATCCGGAACCACTCACAAAACCCGAGTAGACAGTGGACAGGGACCCTCAGTCAAGAGCACCAATAAAGATACCACCCAAAGTAGTGCAGTATCTACTAAACCAACACCTCTCGAGAATAACAACAAAGTCCAGGACCACTCGAAGGTAGATGATGGGAGGAATGGGGAGAAAAATCAGACAAATCGCGGAAGGGCAGCTCTTGAGAGTGACACATGGTTGGGATTTTTCAAGCCCCATGAGGAATCCTCAGCAGAAGGTATGCTCGTAGTTCTGTGAGAGATGTCCCTGGTTTGCTTCAATTTCTTTTTCATCTCACCGCAACTTTTCTTTTATGTACCGGAATGAATTTTTATCCACAATAAAATGTTTTTTCTGCACGAAGTTTGAGATGGTTTTGATTTTTTTGATCTAGGGTACATTTAAGATAATTCAAAACCTGCTCCAAATGGAAATTTTTCGCTACTCCAAATGGAAACGCCATTGTTTTCATGATAAATACAATACTAAATTATTATTATTATATATTTTCTATACCACAGTTTTATTATTTAGTTAATTTTGCTCCAAATAAAGGGAAAATCCATTCATATTCAAAAATTTTAATTTGTTAATTTCTCAGAAAAATTAAAAGTGTACCTTTTCACCATCGAATTTTTCATCGATCGACCATGTTTTCCAATGAAAAACACAATGAGGTGATTGTTTATTCGTTTTGTTTAACATTTATGTCATATTTCTGGTTAATTTTAGTTAAATTAAGTGCTAATGTTTATTCTTAATGGTACGTGAAGCTTTCAAATGAAATAATTACCTATTCCGTGAAAAAAAGGGTTTTTCTGAAGTGTCTGCAAATACTCCAATACACGGTAAAAACTTTTGGACACTGACCAAAATATTGGAGCAAGTTTTCCTTGGAACAATTTTTTTTTGGAATCAATTTGTACCTAGAGAAGATATTTGTTTGTTCCAAAAAGTTTTCTTTACAGTTTCATTACAAAATACAGTTACAATTTTGTTAGAGTTTTCTTTTGGAACCGTTTTGATACGGTGGAATGTCTACAAATTTGAGTTGATTTCGTTTTATACAAATTTGTTCCCGAAATTTGGAACAGAATTTGTTGCACACGGCTGTTTTGTTCCCACTATCAGGACCAAATTGGTACATATTTTTTATAACTATTATTCCTACATCTGTAACATATTTGTTCCAAAAATTTTCGGTGTCCGTGGACGAGCTACATTTTGGAACAAATTCGTTACTAATATTGGGTATGTTTTTGTTCCTCCTAGAAGGTACAAATTTGTTCCAAAAATTATGGCGTCCGTGGACGAGCTAATTTTTGGAACAAATACGTGCCGAAATTTTTTACCGTGTAGGAAACCCCGGAAATATGACTTTTTTGGAGCGATTTTCTTATTGTTTTAGATGGGAAAGGAGAAAAGACCAGGAATAAGAACAAATTCCTGCTCTCAGGAGCAACTCAACAAGGTTTTGAAAGCCTTTCGTCGCAGTTTCACTTACACTGTTTGTCTCCAATTAGAAACTTTCCATTGTCTCCATTTGGATTAATTTGTTTCCAATTGAAGCATTTTACGCTCGCGTATTTTTCTTATATTTAAGAACTTTTCAAATTATATCTAAAGAATTTTCACTAAACAGTAACATTGTAGAAGAGTCAAGGAGCAAATTTATGTGATTTTCTTCAGGAAAAATATGAACTCAATGTGTTGAATCTTCTGTCAAAGTTAAAGCGTCTGGAAATGGTTTTGAATTAGGACATTTTACCCTATATGCACCATTTTTTGATAAATTCAAAAAAAAAACTTCCAATCTCTTGCAGAGGAGTCATCTCGCACTCATCATCATTTCTGTCCTCATCATCCATGCCATCATTTCATGCTGACACCATCATCAGACACTTTAACGACTGTTTCATCAACTATCCAGAATCCCACTGTATCCCTATCCACCACCATTGACTTCTACTCTCCAGACACATCGAGTTGCACAAATACCATCCTTCCACTTGATTCCTCTATTCCGGACGCCAGCACTTTTCCCACCAGCAGCTCTGGCTCTGACAACATTCTCACGGTGATCGAGAAGGTGGACACCAGCCCAAGTACAATCCCTCAGCCACCTGATTCCATTTCAGATACTGTTGCTAAGGCATCAAAAGCCCCGTTAGAGATCACCAAGACACCACGGGAGGAACCAACAAAGGAAGCTCCCGAAGTTATTGACTCCAGTTCCTTTGTGATAATTCCGGCTGAAGAAAACCCACCAACGCCGGCGACAAAGGAGCCTCCGGAGCCAGAATCTGCCAAATCAACGCAATCTTCGATAAAGGCGAGGGATATTTGCAAGGATTGCTGCTTCTGCAATCCAGACCTCCATAAGAAAATATCTCCTGAGGACACCAATCGCTCCTGCCACTTTTGCGACAGAAAACGACAGATGAGCGCACCTAAAAAACCTGAGGAGGAAACTCACAGTGGCTACGAGACAGCTAAGAGTCACCACTACTACGAGGTCTTGTCCAAATCCGATCATCAGCACACGCAGACAAAATCCAAGGATCCTGAGACAATCAGCACAAGATGTGTAAAGACTAATGAGAAGATAAAGCGATTTGTCCCTTCTCCAGAAGACCCCAAAGCAACCAAAGGGAAGATCAATCGCCCCAAAGATGTTCCTCAGCCCATTTCTCGAGGATCTGCTGTACACAGAGTCATCCGGGATGAAGTAGAAGTGCCCAGAAAGCCAAGAAATCAAAATAAAATCCCTGCAGAAGGGGATAAGAAGCAGAAAATTCAATTCCCAAGTCCCTACAGAATCCTCTCTTCACCACAGAGTTACGACGATGGATCATCCTGTTCGGAGGATGCAGACTTCAGTCCACCCGTTCCTCGAATGAACACCCCAATGAGATCACGATGGGCAAATTCAAGTCGTTTTGCCAATCACCGAAAGGCCTCCCATAGTCGCATGAATGCTTCCTCGAATCATCCCAAATCCTCCTTTGCCTCCACATCGAGCAGTGCAACTCCGGGAGTTAATACAGGTAATTTCACCACATCTCGGAAGGGACTCCGTGTGGGTTGGCATCCACCCTGGGGACTGCTGTAGACGCCTTTTTTTGCTTTTTGTCCAGCATTTCCTCCCATTTTTGTGCTTGCTCCCCTTCTTCTTTTTTACATTCAAAAATAAAATGCAGAGACATTTTCTCCCCTCTGGAAGTTCTTTTTTTTTTGTGGTCTTGAATTGATTCTCAAAGATATTTTCAATGCGAGAGAAAATCATACATCCACCCTTCTAGGTTGGTCAGTTACTGTGGCTGGCAACTACCATCCACAGTTGGCTCCTGATGTGGAGATGCGTCTAAGCTTCCCAAAAACCCAGACTGAAACCCTGATGCAACCACCTCCGTCAACCACAACGACAAACCGAGATTTCTACGAGATGACACCCCCACCAGGTGCTTCCGAGTGCAGACCACGACCAGCACTACCGCCCACAAATTCACACACCCTCAATCCCAAGAGAACCCTCACCAAAGTCACCCCAGCACCCTCAGGTATTATACACAAAAATCATCCCTCAGCACAATCACTGGGTCTCAATTTGAATATCTCGTGACTTCCGCAGCTAATGGGAGGAATTACCGCTTTCCGGAAGTCAATACAGCCACAAGTCAGGCTGTGTCGCGACAAACAGCCAAAAAAGCAATTAAGGTAGAGGCTATTTTGGACGAATTTTTGCGATGACCCACATTCTGACCCCATTACTTTTTTCCCCTATATTCCCTGACCAATCAGCGAGTAGAGTGCAGCGTCGCCGTAACTTCCGCCACCCGCACAATCTCCAAATTCAGCCGTGCTCAGCGAGCAATGTCCTTCCAGTCTCTCCATCCGACCATTGAGGACTCCTACAGAAATCGCAGTCGAGATGGATCGGTTGGGTAAGTTACTCTGTGATTACCAAAAGAAATATCCCTATTTTCCTATTTCATCTGCACAGAAATCTATCTAGTCGTCGCCTATCGTTAGACGGAAGTCAATCAGACGATGTGGCTAGTCTGAGCATCATGGGTAATGCCATAGCACCGGAAATTAAGCCACGTGTACCAACGATGAGTGAAAAAGATCTAACGAGGAGACACAGTTCCTGTTTCACAAGGAATAGATCCTATTTGACATAGAATCACTTCCATTGCAAGCACAATATTTTAAAAATGCAAATGTAAAAGCATAAGCTGTAAAATAATTATTATAGAATATTTGGGGAAATTTTTAATTGCAGCAACATGAACATATTGAACCGGGAACGAAGGCAAATTATATTTTTTACAGGTTCTACGTCGATCATATTTTAAAACTGAAAATTTTAATTATTTTTCTAAAACGTAGAAAATCGTGACTGTCCACTTTTCCTCACAAACATTTCTCTACAAAAATAGATAAATTCCAGAGAGCCAACAATTTTCTTTAACAAGTTTTGTGTATTTATAGAAAATAAAGATCATGATATTCGTGTTATCAAGATGATAATAAGTAATGTTTGTTAAGAAACTTACTATGCGCACTTCATTCCTGCAGTGCGAGATACGCGACAGTTGAAGTTTCCTACATACACGACCTTAAGATAATTATCATTGTAACGGTGTTATCACACTTGCACATTAAAATTTTAATGTGATTCACATTAATTGTCGCTTGTGAACGTCCAAATATGTTATTTGTGTCTTTGAGTCACTTAATATTTGGGTTTTTCTATTTATTGATAAAGAAGTGGACTTGGCCTGCAAAAATAAGTTTAGTTTTTACCTAAAGCATAAATATTTTTCACATTAAAAAATTAAAGGGAAAATCGCATTAATTTTTCGCATTAATGCTATAAAGCAATTTATATAAAATTTTGCGGGCCAAGTCTACCTTTTTATCAACAAATAGATCAAATTTTGAATATAAAATAATTCAAATATACAAATTACACATTTGGACTCTCACTAGCGACAATTAATGTGAATCATATTAAAATTTTAATGAGAAAGTGTGGTAACACAGTAAGGCCTGGGAAATAGAGCACTTTGAAGTAATTATAATTTGCACATGTGCATAATAATTCTTGACCAAAGCCGTCAAAATACTTAGAGTTTGATAAAAATTTCCCACAATGCAGTGGTGCAGATGTAGACACCATAAGTTCAATGTGCCATATATTTTTAATCTCCTAATAGACCTAATACCTAAGAGAGCCTAAAACCTAAAATAGGTTCAGCTGCGTATATTATCCCATTTGGTTCACTGATTCACTTGAAAAATATTTCCTTGTCCAAAAAGTTAGCTATCATTTATAAAGAACAATTTTAGAAAATATAACTTTTGTCATTTCAAAAATTTATTATTTTATTAGGAGGTATGATTTTAGATTTAGGACAGAATCACATTGACAATAAAATGCTCACCGTGCCCTCACCGTATTTTGTTAATTTACGCATTTTCATTGCAATTCTTACGCAAATTTTCCATTACCGTATTACCTTATCTCATATTCGGTGGCACTAGATGAAAATAATATAAGAAAATTGAAGAAATAAAACGAAGTTCAAGTATCTCGGGGTGTTATTCACGAGTGATGGTAGGATGGAGGCAGAACTCTCGTCGCGAATCGGTCAGGCTTCTGCAGTAATGAGGGAGCTTGGCAGAAGCGTGTTGAGGAAGGTCGAGCTTAGTCGATCGGCTAAATTATCGGTTTTCAAAGCTGTGTTCATTCCTATTCTCACCTATGGTCATGAGATTTGGGTAATGACCGAAAGGGTAAGATCGCGAGTACAAGCTGCCGAGATGAGGTACCTTCGAGCGGTAAAGGGAATCACTCGTAGAGATCGAGTGAGGAATGTGGCCGTTCGTGAGGAACTAAGAATCGAGGAGCTGCTTCTTCGGGTTGAGAGATCACAACTTCGATGGTATGGACATGTTCAACGCATGAATGAAGAAAGATTCCCCAGAAAAGCTATGCAAGCCATTGTGAGGAGACCTCGGCCTCGAGGCAGACCTAGGACAAGGTGGCTGAATCAAATTCAGAATCTTGCCTTGGAACGCCTCGGGATCGAACCCGAACATCTTCCTGAAGTGGCGGAGGACCGACAGGCGTGGGCTGCTAGATTGGATGTCATGGGCCCGCGACCCCAATAGGGATAAGCGGTTGAAAATGAATGAATGAATGAAGAAATAAAACGAAAATTCGATAAACGGTGAGCAACAAAAACTGTAAGAGAAATTAATCGTACAGTTTTTTTTTTGCTCACCGTTTATCGCATTTTTGTTTTATTTCTTCAATTTTCCTATATTACTTGCACTTAGTGCCACCGACTATGACATAAGATAATATGGTAATCGAGAATTTGCGTAAGAATTGCAATGAAAATGCGTAAATTGAGGAAAAACTATGAGCATTTAACTGTCAATGTGATTCTGCCCTTATCTGGAAAAATAATAAAAAAAAAGTTTATTTTGATGGAAATTTCTCATAATTTGTATGAAGAAAAGAGAAGTCATAAAATTTTTAAAATTTAATCAGGAGAATGTATTTTTCATCGCTTTGTGCGAATTAGGGAAGCCGTACCAAAATTCGTCCAGCTTGTAATTTCAGCCACTTCATTTGTTCATCATATTTCCATGAACTTTTAGATACAATACCCTAGAGACCATATAATGCAAAAAAATGACGCTTCTACGAACAAGATGATGTGAAAAAGACTGCAAGAATTCGTGAAGGGCAAGGAACTATGAACTATACGAATGAGCCCGAAATATTACCCAAAGCTATGACTATTTTTCTTTATTCATTTTAAAATATATTAATAATGATTGATTTTAGAGAAAACAAAGTCGATAATCTGTCTACAAGGTTCCAACCAATGCTCCTTAAAAAGGAGTAATCAAAGTGTAGTTGCATGCAACTACGTCAAAATTTGATACAGGTACCCTGCTAGGGACCGAGATTTGATCACATTTTGAGATTTTGCAGAATGGTGCCTTGAAAAAAATATTTAATGAATTTCAGTCATATAACGATCTCTAAACATTGCAAGAAATTTTTAACAAAATTGATCATTTTTATATGGATTTGCTCTTCCGCAATCAATTTAGGGGAGACCGGGGAGGTTTGGGACACTTTTTCATGTTTTGACTTTGAGACAGTATTCCAAAAAATCACGATAGTGTATTACAATTTCATACGGTCTATAGGGTACTTATGGGTATTGACTTTATAAAAAAGTACTCGATAGAACTTGGAAAACAAATGAGTTTTCCTGGAGAAGATAAAACATTTAACTTGACGCATTGACCTAAACCTCCCCGACATGGGGCAGTATGGGACGCAAAAGGGGATGTTTGGGACGCGTTTTTTCACGCATAATTTGCATTGTTGGAACACGTTAATTAATTTTAAGTACTAGATTAAAAATATTTCTAATAGAAATAAAAATGTTTAATCTTTTTTTTTCAAACTCAGAAATTAATATCAATTTAATTTATACAGTAGAGTCACTTATTATCAATCAGATATTTAAAGTATTTTCTTATAATTTTCCATCTACTTCTCTTTCCTTTTTTTTATTCTAAGTATTGCAATCATGATCATCAAATTCCTCACTCGAGTAGATTTTCTTGCAACTATGACATTATAATATATTATATATTAATTAATTATTTAATATATTATATTAAGTAGATTTTCTTGTCAACTACTCATTGACGGATTCCTGATTGATTTTACGCAACTGCATGAAACCTTTTTTTTTCCTTATTTTTCTAAAAAAGCTCTCGTCTTGCCTCTTCTGGAGAACTTGTGAGAATTGTAGATGATATTGCTAGAGAAATTTTCGAGAAAATAGTTTTTAGTGGAATTGAGCAAAGGTCGAATATCATCTGGAGGATAAATTATTGATTCCCAAAACATTGTTGGTTTAATTGTCCCTGTAATAAACTACTCAACTGGTAAAGTTTGCGCAAGAGGGAGATTTGCAGTAGAAATGGGGAATTATTCTTCATTTAGACAATAAAAAATTGTACGCCAATAAACAATCTTGTCGAAAATCAATGTCCCATTCATCCCCTTTCAGATGTCCCAAACATCCCCGCGCGTAGTTTTGGTATTTCAAACCTTTAAGTAAAAAACAAGAGCGTATAGTCTCTGAAACTGTTATAAAAATATGTTCCCAGATTATACAGCTAGCTAATGAGATAAAAAAGTTTTGATTATATATCGCTGATTTAAAATACAAAGAGCAAAACTGAGAAATCAAAAAATACAATTTTTATCAATTTTTAGGAAAGTGTTCATAGAATTAAAATAATAAAACTGAGGCTATCACTTCTTTTAGTCGAAATACATCTTAGTATTGCTTACGATTGAGTAGTGGTTAAATCCCATTAATTTCAAAAATTAATGAAAAAATCGCCTTGTCCCACACTACCCCTGTCCCAAACCTCCCCGTTCTCCTCTAATCTTTTCAATTTCTTCGTAATCTTATCATTTTTTGTGCCACTACAAGTATAATATTATTGGGGGCGTGGTCTACTTTTAGTGGATGGGGCCAGCAATGAGCAGCGTTGAATAACGAGTGCTGATTGGCTTTGAAGCAGGTTTAGTTCATATTTTACTCAAATTCTTAATGAAGGGTGTCATAAAATTATTAAAGGAAGGCTTTCTGGCGTCGAACCTGGAATATTTCTGGAATAAATCTGTATTATCTATAGCAATATATTTTAATAACTAGTCCAAAGTTACACATTTCGTGAAAAAATAGGTCAGATTTTTTGAAGGAATATAGGAAAAATATGAATTGTTCAAAGCCAAAGTGTATGCGAAGCCTGAAGACTTCCCCTACTGCTCGAATTTTTTTTTAGATAGTGCCTACCCAGAAAAATTCAAATCACCGAGATTCCTTGTTAATAAATTAAAATTGATGGCTTTAAAGACAAAATTACAAAATACGAAAAGATTCCGTCACCCTATTTTTGAGTTAAGTAATTCACCCTCAATTGACATCGAAAGTATGTTTGTGAGGAAATGTGCAGTCATCGCGTGATTAAACTCTTTTCACTGACAGTCTTATTCTGGAAAATTCATTGAGTGACCGAAATACATATTCACCCTCTCAAAAAAAGGGTTTGATATCAGCACCCCTGAAAAAAAAATTCACTGTTGCTGTAAAAAGAAACTGAAGTACCCCATGTAGAATAAAATTATTTCTCACAGAAAATTCATGAGAATTCAGTGGAATAGTTAAAACAAAAAAAAAGAGACTTTAGATAAAACCCATGGTTTTGTTGCCAACTATTATATTCTCTCCATATCAGAATAATTGAGATAATAATTATTAATCCATTACTGTAATTGTAAATCTTATTATGCGTGAATATTACTACCTATATATTATACCGACAGCAAGATTACTTTAAACTTTTTTCTTTCTTTTCCATCTAAATTCCGTGTTCTTCTCTGTGATACGTGTTTCTTTTTATTTGCTTTTAAGATCTCATTTCTCTTTATTATGAATTTTACAATATTGTTTCCTTGTTATTTCATGTTGAAAATGTAAATTTTCCATTTTGTTTTCTTTGTAAGAGCCACACATTTTCTTGATTATTTAAAATCAATATAGAAAATAAATCAATCATCTCATCATTTGAATTTCGAAAGAAGAGACTTTAGTTTTTTTTTTAATATAAAACCATTGAGAAAATGTTAAGTGGAGAACTGTCTGAATAATAATCTTTTCTTGACGGTTTTGCTACATTATCAATGCATTTACTCCTTTGCAAGGTGTTTCCTGTCTTTATTTAATCACAGCAAAAACATAAAGATTTTATTATGTAAAAAAAAATCAACTTGAAAGACGAAAAAAAAATAATATAGTTTCGATAAGAACTTAACAAAAAGAAAAATAATGTAAACGAAATAGTGTGGCTTAAATTTATGCATTTGTTTGCTCAATTTATCATTGACGTTACATTTCAACAATCAAAATGTATATCCTCATTATATCATTTTCATATACCAATAATTATTATTAATTAAATAAATAGAAAAATATGATATTATTTTCTATTATGAATTTCCTTATCGAATTTATTCGCGTTGGTTTTTTTCTCTCTCTCTCTCATTTTTACTTTAGAGAGATTTTTTGTCCATTTTTTGTTTTGTTTAATAAATCATAATCAATTTATAGTGAAAAAAATTACAACTTTTTTACACTCACATTATCCAGACTCTTCGCACGAGATATTTTTTCTCTTGTCAAATTAGACAAATCCGAAGCTTTTCGTCTTAATGGCCAGAAGAAGTTTGTGCCTGAGGATCGCCTTGCTGGAGTAGAGCGGGATGTAGAGTCGTGAGATACAAGTATTCGCCGTAGGAAGATGTGTATCATCTGCTGGTCGAATATTGACTGATGGCATTGGCTGGAATCCTTCTTCAGATGCCGGCAAAGCCGGAGAACCGGTCCAGAAGTACACCTGAAAGTCGTTTTAACATTAAAAAATCCATCTTTTGACAAAATTCTACAAAATTTTCGCGGAAAAATGCAAACCAATGACAGAACGCCTTAACTTTGCGGAATGTTTGAAATCATGAAATAGAAGAGCATTAAATTTTGAAAGCACAGGGAAAAGTGGAGAGCTTTCAATGCCCGAGCTTTTGAATATTGTAGTGAATAAAATAGATTTTTTTCTTATACTTTCCCATAGTGGGTACTATTAAAATTGGTTCATAAAATAATCAAAACCCCATTCCAAAATGTAAAAATCAGTGATAAGCCCAGATAAGCTTATGGTAGCTGAAATTCTTTGCGGGAAACCACGAAAATGCGTGCAACTTGCGGTGTTTGCAACAAGAAATGCGTAAAAATTCGATTGAGAGTTGAATTTAGGGGGTAAAGAATCGCGTCAAGTGAACTGCTCTGGGCGGTCGAAATGGATAAAATTGGCTCGGAGCAATTCTTTACCCAAAAAAATTAAATTCACAATCGAATTTTCACGTATTCCAAGTTGCACGCATTTCGAGGTCACCTGTAAAGAATCTCAGCTACCATAAGCTTATCTGGGCTTATCACTGGTCATTTTCTATTTTAAATATTCTGAGTGGGGAAGACCAAACAAAAGAAAAGAAAATTCATTGAAATCGGTTAATAAACATTAGTGATAGAGTCCGGTCTATTTGGATATTGTAAGGGTCGGGGTACATTGGGTTGGGCTGGAGAAGGATGGGACGCATCATTAGAAAGATCTCGATCTCATACACAATATTAATTAAAATTTCATCAAAATCGTTTCATAAACACCGAAAATGTAGTCAGGTCAAAACATTTTTATTATAGCTCAGGTCAGAGTACATCGAGGGAGGAGTGCGACCCACCGCTGGGAAGGTCTCGACCTCAGCTACAATATACTACAATTTAAAGAAAAAACAGTATCGTCTAGTTTTCGAAATATTCAACATCGAAATTTCGAAAATCGATTTTTTCGATTAATCGGCCCTTCGATTAAATCGGATAAAATTGGGGTGTCACAAGGGTTGTAGTGCTCCACGAGAGCTTTCCAAAACACAAAAAAAATTTCATATTCTGACAATTAGAACCGAAATTATGGCTATTTGAAAATTCTATTTTTGACCCCTTCTAACTCGGGTTTAGAGGGCTGTGGGGTAGGGCGTTTCAACTAGGTAAAAATTTTTTTGGCACTATTCTTACGGTGCTGTATTTGGTGAAACAAGAAAGTTTTTCTTCTACGACCATATGATCAAACGCTGTTTAGAGGTGGCTGAACGACCCTCTCTGTAGAACAAATTTCTGATTTTACCGGATTTTACACTACAGAGAGGGTCGTTCAGCCACCTCTAAACAGCGAGCGTCTGATCATATGGTCGTAGAAGAAAAACTTTCTTGTCTCATCAAATACAGCACCGTGAGAATAGTGCCAAAAATTTTTTTTCCTAGTTGAAACGCCCTACTGTGGGGGCTTAATTTTCTTAATCGAAAATCCTTAGGCTCATGCCCGTGGAATCAAGTGCAGTGAAGTGAAAATACCGATGAATGATTCCTAATTCTAATGCCTCCGGCACATCTTTTAAATCGGTAAAATTTCATGAAAGTAAAATTCGTGTCCTTTTCTTTATCGAAAGGCATGCATAAGTCTATCCCACTCTTCCCGACTCGAAATTAGGCTGAACTAAATTCAATTTGATCTGATGTTAAAAGGAAGAAGAAGAGTATGAAAGATAGAAATATTCAAAACTCTTAAGAAAAAAAGGGATATTAATTTTGACTTTATGAAATTTTCCCGATCTAAAAGGTGTGCCGAAGCCATAATAACAGGTTTTCAAGGTCAAAGATTAGAAGGCTCTAGATCTAGAGAGCATATTTTTCAACCGAATGGGGGTCATGTTTAGACTTGCTATACATCGTATTTCTAACAAGACAGAATCGCGGTACAAATCAATTTCGAACCGATAATTTGCTTTTATCAATTCAACTGCAGTTCTTTACGGTGCTATCACACTAAGATTTTTCACAATTTAATTTTAAATTGAACTCAGCAAATTGAGCATTAAAATTGCGAGAACCACTTGAAATTTTTCATAGCCAGGACACATTTTTGCGAGATATTTGCTAAATTCAAAAAACCCGATTGCCAGTTGTTTTATTTTTTCATTTGTGATTTTGTTACATTATTAGTAAAATGAGTGATTCCAGTGATGAGGAAGAAATTTTCCTACTTTGTGTAGGATACATGTTCTAGAAAATGGATCCAAGAGAGATTTGCCCACGGATTCATTGAAAAAATGTATGATGATATCGCAACTGGTGATTTATTTGGACACAACAATTTTCTTCGTATGGCTACTGAAGAATTTGAGGAACTACCTTCAAATAGTTGGACCTCATTTGCAGAAAGAAACAACGAAAATGAGGGTGCCTATATCGCCTAAAATTGGAATTGCTGAGCAATTTTAACATTTTAATTGGCTGAGTTGAAATAAATTTGAGCAACCATATTTATGCTAGTTTAGCAAATTTAAACATGTTTTGGTCGGTCAAGTATTAGTTTATATCAATAAATAAGCGAAAATCTATTAATTCAAATGATTTTTAATGCAAAATAACGCATAGGAACAATTTATCTGAAAATTAAATTGAATTTATAAATTGAAAAATTCCTAGTGTATTAAAGCTGTTTTGGGTAAATTTTGGGTAATTTATAAATCGATAAAAATCGGTTGTGAAGCAGTAAACTGTAAATGATGCATAAGAACTTTTGTTGGATAGCATCTAAGTCACAAGTTCGAGAATTTCGCAAAGCCTGGGACGCTTTGCTGCCCCTTTATAACCAGTAATTTTAACTGCTCGAACTCCAAGAGAGAGAAGTCTTCACAATTCATTTTTTATTAGGGGAGACCGGGGAGGTTGGGACACTTTTTCATGTTTTGACTTTGAGACACTGTTCCAAAAAACCACGATAGTGTATTACAATTTTATGCGGTATATAGGATACTTATGGGTATTGACTTTATAAAAAGTACACGATAGGACTTGGAAAACAACTGAGTTTTCTTGGAGAACATAAAACATTTAACTTGACGTTTTGTCCCAAACATCCACGATGTGGGGCAGTATGGGACGCAAAAGGGAATGTTTGGGACGCGTTTTTTCCCGCATAATTTGCATTACTGGTACACGTTAATTAATTTTAAATACTAGATTAAAAATATTTCTAATAGAAATAAAAATGTTTCATCTTTTACTTCACATTTAGAAATTAATATCAATTTTATTTGTACAGTAGGGTCATTTATTGTCAATCAATTATTTAAAGTATTTTCTTCTTATTTTCCATCTACCTTTCTTTTCTTTTTTTTTCATTCTAAATATTGCAATTATGATTATCAAATTCCTGAGGCGAGTAGATTTTCTTGCAACTCTTAGTTTTGAACTCATTGACGTATTCCTGTTTGATTTTACGACATCTGCATTGTACCTGTTTTCTCATTATTTCTCTGAATTAGCTCTCGCCTTGCCTTTTCTAGAGAATTTGTGAAAATTGTAGAGTAATATTATTAGAGAAATTTTCGAAAATAATAGTTTTGGACTACATTCATCCCCTTTCAGGTGTCCCAAACATCCCCGCGTATAGTTTTGGTATTTAAAATCTTTATGTAAAAAACAAGAGCGTATAATCTCTGAAACCTTTATAAAAATATATTCCCAGATTACACTGCTACCTAAAGAGATAAAAAAGTTTTGATTATATCGCTGATATAAAATACAAAGTGGAAAACTGAGACGTCAAAATATACGATTTTTAAAAAAATTTTCATAGAATTAAAACAATAAAACTGAGAATATCCATTCTTTTAGTCAAGATATATCTTAATATTGCCTACTAAACAGTAATGGTTAAATCCCATTTATTTTAAAAATTAATTGAAAAACTCGCCTTGTCCCACACTACCCCTGTCCCAAACCTCCCCGGTCTCCCCTATATTTTTTGTTTGAATGCTTCAAGTAGGATAGAGTTGAGTTTTTTGGTGACTTTAAGCTGTTATAAACTTATTGTATATTTTGCAATGGTTTTCAAAATAATAATGAAATTTTGGATAAATTATATAGAACACTTGTGTCTCATTGTACAATATTTAGATCACATCCCGAGGATTTTTATTTGTATAACTCGTTAGATAGTTTTCACGAAATTATACTTTTCTGTGTTTATTTAGATTTAATTGCTTTAAGTTGAAGACTTTAGCTTTTTAGGCTATTTTAGCACAAAAAATGTCAAATAATGCAATTTATATTTTAACTCACCAAATCCTGTTTCTCCAATGCACTCATCTTCTCCACGATACTCCAGAGCCATCGTTTGAATTTCAACAATTTGTCGCTATTCTCATTCGATTCATCATTGAAATTGGTGTAGGAAATGAGTGTTCCAACATGAATATCTCCCACTCCATTGAGTAGTAAACGCAAATCTTCCGCTGTTAGACGATCAAATGCATATTCTGGCAGAACATCGTAAACACCATGTCGCAGTGCCTTTAGACAAATGAATTAAGTACGAAAAAAAAGTGTTGAATTATCCATCATGGAAATACACAATAAGGCACAGTGGAAAAAAAGGTCATTGACACTTACTTCGAGGGCCTTCTCTTGTGCTTTTATCATACGAAACTCGGCATATTTTCGTACATAGTCGTATACATTTGTCTCATTCACTTGTAAATCGCGTCCACCAGGCACCAATTCCACCGAACCACCTCCTTCCTCCGGACACAAATCAATTCTAAATGGGCAACAATTATAAAAAAAATGAAGAGAATGTTTCAAAAATAAAAGAATGACGTTTATAAAAACTTACACAAAGTTCAATTCCAAACTCATGAGAATGGAAACACCATTCTTCGATTGAGAATCCTTTATCAGATGACGCAGTGATTCATAGATGACTGGATCGAAGAATGCAAGATCATGGAATCTTATTGGTCTACCTAGAATATATTTGAGCACATGTCGCTGCAGGAATACGGGGAATAATTCATTTTGCAATAGACACAGTCCAATCAATCTGAAACATCAGAAATAATCATTTCAATTCCATCAAAAAAAAATTATTAAAGAAAATCTCACCGTCCAATATTTCTAAATGCATTTATCCGTTCGTATGTGGCACATCCCTGTCGCGGTGTATAGAAACCTCTCTTTCCCGGCGAATAAAACAGAGGTGCTGAATCATCCAACTGACACTCTTCCAACACAACAATCGGATTCATCTTTTTCGTGGGTGAAAATCCACCAGACGATTGACCACCACCAGTTCCACTTGTTGATGATTCACCCAAATTGGCACTGCTTGATGGACCTCCTCCGGAATTTTCTACATTTGTGCAATTTATGGAGCAAAAAACAATGAACAAAAAATCCCCAAATAATATATTTGGGAATTGATAAACCATCAATTTGAATAAAATCGAGTATTTTGTTAATTCCCAATTATAAATCAATTTAACATTTTTTTTGTTAGTTGTTATCAAACATTCAAACTCCAGTTTTCAGCTAAAACATTAACATCAACTCCTCTTTTTTTGTTCGTGAAAGTAAGTAACAAAGTCAATCCCTTTTATTTCATACTCAATTCAAGAACCGTTTAAAATCTAAATACAGGGTGACCCAAATGAACTGCAACCAACATTAACCCTTTAAGGACGATTGGGTCACCGGTGACCGAAAAATGAAATTTTTCCTATGGTCTTACAAAGTTATGTTTTGCTCTAAAAAGTCAGAAAAAAACGATTTTTTCTGACCCTCAATTTTTAACCTTCTCGTCCTTAAAGGGTTAAGTCAGTCTAATTTTCAAGCAACTATTGACAACGATCTTGTATTCTGCCAAATAACTGAGTATTTTGTTCTTTACTAGCATACAAAAGACACAGAAGTATTAGCAATTTTTAAGACAAGTTTCTTTTTCATTAATAAGGTAACAGTGCCTTATTTCGGACAGTTTGCAATATCGGACACTTGTTGTGTCAGAGGTAGTACAATGCCAAAGAAATAAAAAAAAGCTTAGCATCTACAAATGAAATGCTGTAGTAAAAGCCTTAGAAGAAGAATTCCGGACGGGGTAAGAAAATGCAAGGAACTGTGTCGGATATTTATCACAAATCGACGTCAAAATTTTCATTCATTTTTAAATATATTACGAAGTATTTTTTTTTAGAAAAAAACAAAGACGGTAAATTACTCCACAAGGTATCAAAGGAAACAACTCTTGATAAAGAAACAACAAACAATTTTACGTTTCAAACTTAAGGCTTATATTTAACCTGTCCGAAATTTGGAACAGTGGTCCTAAATGCAATTCAACTCAACCGCGGTAGTGTGATTACTTTCTATTTGACGGATTAGTGATTGTTGCAAACCCCTTGCAACTTTCTTCCCATATTCCAGTCCCACCTTCTTCCCACTCCATTCCTTACTCCAATTTCCCTCATTCGCTAATTAATATATTGACAATTGAATAAAAATTTAGTCTTGCACAACCAGCCGCATCATTCACTTCGTTGGGCTACATGATGACCTTTGGCCCCATTTCTGAGGGGTTTTTCTCCATACTCAGGTACGGATTACGATTTTACAATTTTTTTTTAATAAAAAATCTTTACAGTGAGTACAACCGAAAATTCGTACAAAAGATGTTTTCTCTATCAATATCCAACAAAGACGTCAGCTTGAGAAATTAAGAGAAGAAAGAGCCAAAGGTCGTTACCGTGTTTTACTGGGTTTGCGGAATCTTTGTTTTTTTTCATTTTGTTTTTACACTTTTGTTTTTCCCAATTTGTCTTTGGAATCTTTGTCTTTGGAAATCTTGTCTTTCATATATTTTAAACAAGTATATTTTATTAAATAAAATAATGATATTACAATGGTGTTTTTTTTAAGTTTTTAGTTTCGTCCTTTAGGGCAAAGGTAAATTTTCTGTGTTTTGGGAAATTTGTAGTTTCAACCCATGGAACAAAGGGAAATTTTCTGTGTTTTGGGAAATTTTTAGTTTTGTCCTTTGTGGCAAAGAGGAATTTTCTGTGTTTTGGAAAGTTTTTAGTTTCGTTCTTTGGGAAATAGTGAAATTTTCTGTTTTGGGAAGTTATCAATATCCCCTATCGAAGCAAAGGGAAATTTTCTGTGTTTTGGGAAATTTTTATTTTCGTCATTTTGGGTAAAGGGAAATTTTCTGTTTTGGGAAATTTTTATTTTCGTCATTTTGGGCAAAGGGAAATTTTCTGTTTTGGGAAATTTTTAGCTTCGTCCTTTGGGGCAAAGGGAAATTTTCTGAGAAAAGGGAAATTTTTGGAAAGTTATAAAATATACTTGTGCAAAATGTGTGACAGACAAAATTTTCGATAATTGTGCAAAATGCATGAAAGACAAAATTTCCAAAGACAAAGTTTCCAAAAAACAAAAATTACCGTAGATAAAGATTCCAAAGACAAACTGGGAAAAACAAGTGTAAAAAATAAAACGGAAAAAAACGAAGATTCCCGATCCTGTTTTACTGTCCCCGATATTCAATTTAGGGGGAAGTGGATCGGATACTACATAAGCTCATGTGTCGAAACCATTCCTTCGTCATAAATAGGCTCGTATTTAGGATGTTCAAGAATATGTGGCGAATCGCCTATATTGTTTAATAAGCATAATTATTGTATATTATATTATTGATTATCGAGTCAATGAGTCAGTGTCGCTTTGTACTTCAACGGAGTAACAACAATAAAGAAGCTAGTGCAAGTGTAACCAGGACTTTTAATCTAACAAATAATTTGAAGTAGATTTCTATTATTTTAAATGTTTTCTAACTTTTTCTCGTTCATTTCGGTAAGATACCTTTTCAAATATAAAAAAATACAATGTTTTCAAAAGTTGCAGTTAAATTGGCCCACCCTGTGTATTGTTTGGTAAACTGTATGAAAGTGCCCAACCGTGCATTACAAATAAAGAATTTTTATAATCCTGAATGAGTTCCTTAACCCCAAATTTCTATCGGTTTTGATAGATGCTTTTTTGTAGTTATACGCGTGCTTGGAACAAAAGTTGCTTTCTTTGAATAAAAATTGTGAGGAAAGGTGATCATGTAAGCCTTCGAATGTCATGAACCTTTGAATATTGCATTTTTTTTCTTTTTTCGTCAAGCAAAAAATCTACTAATATTACTATTAATTTTTATTATCGAAAAAGAAGGAAATTGCAATAATCAAAGGCTGACGACATTGAAAAGCTGATCACATTCCCGTACTAAGAAGTTCTAAAAAACGATTTTAACTACTAGATTATGGATTATAAAGCAACTAGAAATAAAAATTATAAAACTGTCTGTAGATGTAGATTATTAGAATCAACTAAGGAAATAGCATTATAACTTGAACATAAAACTCCAAAATGACTATTAATGTTATTCTCTTGTGCTCACTAAAATCGGTTTGAAGAACTCAAGAGGTTGTTTGATTACGTTTTTTTTCCTTGAAGCAATTCAGAGTTAATTTATTTTGGTATTCTTCCCTCAAGAACAAGCCCCTATTAACTTTTTTTAATTTAGCAAAAATGTTCCTTGATAAATTCGGTTTTAGTATTAAAACACTCTAAGGGCCTTGACGGACTTGAGGATTAGTCGAGAAACGCCTTAGCGTAATTATATTAGAAATAATGGTCAAACTACATTTCCATCATTTTCCACTAAGTCATCTCTCGGCTTAAGTCGTAAGTGTGTCTAGGGCATAAAATCGATATTTTTTATAGCATCCGAATATGTTAAATTAATGAAACACGATGATAAACAAAAGGAAAATAAGCCTTCAAGCTTTTTTTTGAAGGTCCTTGGTGCTTGGTTTTGTGATAGAGTTGTGAACTTAACAGTTTTATGACTAAGCTGGGCGTAAGCGCAATTTTATCTGTTTTTTATTTGAACTGTGCATATTTTTAATCGTAATTTTCTCCGTTTTTTAACTGATTTTAACTGTTTTATCCTTAATCTGTGCGTGTTTTTAGCACAATTTTAACCATTTTATTATTTAACTGTGCGTGTTTTCAGCGCAATGCTAACCGTTTTATACTTCATCTGTGCGTATTTTGACCACAATTTTAATGAAATTAATTTAATTTTAATGACATAACATGCTGAATTTGATCAAAAATATGAGTATTGGTCAATTTATATAGTATGCAGGGCCCTAATTGTGATTGATAATTCCATGAAAAGATGGATAAATCCTTGGAAGATCTTGCTCCCAAAGATAATAGGAATAAACTCACCGGGTTCCAATCGTTGCCTGTAGATAATCACATCCATTGCCTCATTGGCCTTCTGCCTGAGTGTCTCCTCCGACGAGACGAGCATGAGGAGTTGAGTCGGTGGCAATTCTAGTAGCATTCCGGTGATCTTGGACGCATGATTTGGATGAAGAGCATACACCCTGGGATAGAGTCGCTCGCCCATCTGAACGGTAATGTGATCGGTGGAGTTGGTGCCACTTGATCCAGTAACCCCACTGCCCGAATTCCCACTGCCACTAGAACCACCAGCTGCTGATGATCCTGCATTGCCAATGGCTGACAGAGGTGTATAGGGTCGAGCATCGTAGTTGAGAGTCTTCCGTGACTCACGTCCAGGTCGCCAGAGGGATTTGTTGGAGAACACCCGCCGCGTTGATGATGACGATGATGATGATGATGCTGCTGCTGCCTGCGAAGCTGCCGATGTTGGAACTGCATCTCGTGCAGAAGATCCTGTGACACCACGATGTCTCAACATCGAACCAAATGGCACAGAATACTTACTTGGACCGACTTGAGCCGCCTCCAAATTCGGTAACTTCTCATTCGCCAGAATCACTTCAGCTATCGATGTGTAGAAACCACGCACCACCCCGGAACCCTCACCCGGTTCATTGTTGAATGTCACCTTGACGCGATTGAATATGAGCGGTGGATGGGAACGTCGTGTCTGGTTGCCAAATTGTGTATTCAACTCTTTGAATGTCTGGATGAGGAGACTCGTACGATTTCGCTCCATCTTTGGCAATATTAAATCTCTCTGTTGGCTATTGCGCAATTTTTCCATTGTACGCCGAAAGCGTGCCTCTTTCACAGGAAAACCACCCAATTCACACACTATACTGCCCGGTTCCAGACCAACATCCTCCATAAACACCCGACTAAAGAGATCCAGTGACAATCTCCAACGGCCAAGGAGCAAATCAGATGTTATTGGCTGACTGGCTACACTTGATCTGAAATAGAGGCCTCTTGGGGGCAGTTCATGGTGCATTGGTGCCTGTACTGACGGAGTGGTTTCAACTGTGACATGAGCAGAAATTTCTTGAGTCTCCATGGGATCTGGTTGCTGAAGAACTTCATTGGAGTTTGAACAAGCCTGTTTAAAAAGACAAACAATTTTCATGTCACAAACAAACAAACCCTAAAAATCACTTTTCCAAACTTTGAAATAATTTTTGTTCACTCCGTATCTGTTCCCGAATTATTGGTTTATACCATTCGAGCTCATTAGAAAGTGTATTATTTTTAATCTTGGGTTAATTTGTGAGAATCAGTTGAGGTCATAAAGACAATAAAAACTGATTCCGTATCTGTTTTAAACCCGAAAACCTAAAGTTAGAAACACATTAACATAAACCATGATATGGAAGTTTTTTCAAGCAGGTAAGTAAGTAGTAATTACAAATAAGAACTTGGTTGTGTTGTTATTTTATGCAGTGTATTCTTTTTAATTTCTTTGTCTCTTATTAGCTTTATAGAGATCAAAAAAGGATGGACACAGTCTTTAGTTAAATACCGCGACTATTTTCCCAAGTTTGACACACACGTCTAAAATCCATTTCACTAACGAAGAGACTTGGGGCTATGGTTGAGATAATTGAGGGAAAGTCTGTTCCCAAATGGATATGAAAGACCGTATAGCGATTAAGAGACACATTCGTAATACGGGCTTCAAACCTAATGCCGGCTTCAGACTGGAGGTTTAGCACGGTTCCCGAAGGTCTCAAAAATCTAAATAACAAGCCATTTTATTGATTTTTCAAAATCTATTGAATCATTTGCCCTTAATATACAATTCTAAACAACAATTTCCTAAAAAATCGTGCCTGATAAGGAATTACGGGAGTTAAGCCAAATAGCTAATAGGGCGTTTCAACAAGGAAAAAAAATTTGGCACTATTCTCACGGTGCTCGGCGACCATATGATCAGACGCCGTTTAGAGGTGGCTGGACGACCCTCTCTGTAGTGTAAAATCTGAAAAATGTTCTACAGAGAGGATCGTTCAGCCACCTCTAAACAGCATTTGATCACATGGTCGTCGAAGAAAAACTTTCTTGTCTCATCAAATACAGCACCCTGAGAATAGTGCCAAAAAATTTATTTCCTTGTTGAAACACCCTATTAGCTAAGCCTTAGGTCTGAAGCCCGTATAAGGCTTAGCTATACGGTTTAACTTCTCTAATTCCTTATCAGTCTAGATTTGTTGGGAAATATGACTTAGGATTGGACATTATGGGCAAATGATCTGGTTAATTCTGAAAAATCCATAAAATTGGTTGCTATTTTGAAATTTTCCTTTCGGGCACTGGGCTAAACCTCAGGTTTGAAGCCGGCATAAGTGTCGAGTGATAAACATCGTTGTTCGCGAGAAGGTGAGGATCGTTGAGTTGGTTGAGTTGCTTCTCCATATTGAAAGGTCACAATTCAGATGGTATATTCATGTTCAGCACATGAAAGAATCAAGATTGTTTAGAAAAGCTTTGCAATCTTTTATAAAACGGTGTATCTTTTATAAAACCGTAGATCTGGGAAAAGGTGATTGAAGTAAATTCAGAATCTATTAGGATTTTCCCGAAGTAGCGCGGGAACGAAGAATGTTCTAAGCTAAGTGTCCTAAGATAGCGACCCCATTATATAATCTTCAAACCTAATACTCGTTTCAGGCTAGAGGTTTAAACGAGTTCCCGAAGGTTTTCAAAACCTAAATATCAAACAATTTTACACTCTTAGAAAAGTTTGGTACTTTTTACTATTGCCAAATGATTACAAAGAAAATATTTGCTAGGCAAAGAGAATATGGTAGCCGCAAATATAAAATACACCTTTCAGAAAAGTCCTGTTTAGTGTAAGAACTAAATCATTTATTTATGTAGGATAGTCAATAGATGGCGCAATCCGCGCGAAAAATCGAGGAGCGACGAGAGACGGAGAGAGGAGTTTAGTTTAAGACGAACCGCGACGCGATCAAGACGTATTATAAAATTGGTGAGTGATTAACAAATTATATTTCCCTCCTACCAAAAAACTCTTTATGGGGGCTCTCAACCGGGATAGGAGCGTGAAATATCATTTGTGAAGTGATAAGGATAGCCGTGCCTTAAGACGAAAAGACGATTAAAGTGATTTGTGCGAGACGCGTGCAATCGCTAAAGACGCATAGTCTGAAAAATCGCGAAAAGTAGTGTTTCGGGTCGCGAAAAGTAGTGCTCGATACGCAAAAAGACGTGAAGACGAAAAATCGCGAATTTTCTGGACTCTGAAGACGGTACTTTCATAGTACAAAACGACGAAAAGACGTGCACATTTCCTCTGGAACGTGCAAAAAAAGTGAGCCATATTGGATAAGACGAGTCCGCGTGGTTAGAAAAGACGACTTCCGGCATCTTGGTGTTGGAAAAAACGACGATAGCCGAGTGTGGAAACGACGTGTGGGACAGCGAAATTGTGGAACGAGAATTAGTGTTGCCCAATTCGTGTGTGCCAAAAGTGACGTGAACGACGAAAACAAAGAAGATGGCGACCAACATCAAAACAGTGGATGATTTGGTCACAATGATGACGAAGACGGGGCTTGTAATTGAGTGCGAGCGAAGAGGACTTCCTCAAGATGGTGATAAATCAACACTTGCCCAGCGGATTGTGGAATTCGACGAAATAAATCCACAAAATGACGATGGTGACGGCCAAGGTGATTCGAACGACGTTCTTCAAGATGTAAACAAAGGAGGAAAATCCAAAAAAGACGCAAATATGGATTCGATGGACGATGAAAGTGATTTTGAAGGTTTCGAAACAGTCGTGGAAAAGAGGAAGAAGACCTCAACACCCAGTACTCGTGTCGATGATGGATATGGAAGGATGTTTAGCCTCAAAGACATCGAAGATTCCATGGAGAAGTTCAGTGCCAGTGATGGGCAAGATATCACAATGTGGATTAGTGATTTCGAAGACATTTCTGAGACGGTGGGATTGAACGATCTTCAGAAATTGGTGATGTGCAAGAAGGTTCTGACTGGAACAGCACGACGATTTATTTTCACACAAAGTGGATTGTCAACATGGGCTAAATTGAAGCGAGCATTGCTCAAGGAGTTTGCCCTGAAGCTGAGTGCTGCTGATATCCACCGCAACCTGCAAAATCGCAAGAAGGAAGCTTCTGAGAGTCTACTAGACTACATTTACGAGATGCTACGTATTTCAAAGGCTGGAAATGTCGATGAAGTGACAGTGTGTGAATATATTTGTGATGGAATTCCCGGTGATATTTCCAAGAAGACGATGCTGTACGAGGCCACGAGTATTCAGGAGTTAAAGAAGAAGCTGGAAACTTTCGAAAAGCTGCAATTAAAGACGAAAAATGCCGAGAAAAAGACGATCAACGACGAAAAGAAGCCAAGTGTCAAAAAGAGTGGTGACAAATCAGTGAAGTGCTTCAATTGTGGGGAACAAGGACATAAGTCCTCTGACTGTCCTGATAAGGATAAAGGCCTTAAGTGTTTTAGATGTAACGGATTCGATCATATCGCCAAGGACTGCAAGAAAAAGGACGAAAAATTAAAGAAAAGTGTCGCAAAAGTGAATATGATCGAAGATATGAAGAAAAAGCTCGACGTGATCCTGATGAAAATCGATGTGCATGAAGTGATTGGTGTCATTGACAGTTTCAGTGATGTGTCCTTGATGAAAGAGTGTCTATGGGACAAAGTGAAAGAGTCTTGTGCGAATTCTGAGCCATCTAATGTGAAATTGCGTGGTTTTGGAGGTGCATATGGCAAAGCCAAGGCTGAAGTGATGCTGAAAGTGACCATTGATGGAGAAGAATTCCAATTTCTGTGCCACATCGTGAAGACTAATGCCATGGATCCTGAGCTGTTGATAGGAAGGAATTTCCTTGAGAGTGTCGACTACACAATTACCCCAGGACATGTGAGTATCAAGCCAAAGATTTCTAAAGACGATTCCAAAGACGATGAGTGTGCTGATGCTCCATCCGGAGATGTGGGTAAAGACGATGTTGTGACAGACGTGTCACATGAAGACGATCCAGTGACGAATTTTATGATGGAAGATGTCGCATCAATCATGAGGATTGAAATTGAGGATGATGTCCTCAATTGCCCGAAGCAATATGCTGACGAGATTCGAGAGATGATTGGGAACTACCATCCCAAGAAGCCGAAAGATGTAAGTACACAAACTGTGATTAATTTGACGGATGATACACCCGTGTACCAACGCCCAAGACGCCTAGCCCCTCTCGAAAAGACGATTGTTGACAAGCAAGTAGCTGAATGGCTAGATGAAGGGATCATACGTGAATCCTCAAGCGATTACGCCAGTCCTGTTGTTCTGGCAAAGAAGAAAGACGGGTCCTATAGAGTGTGTATCGATTATCGTGAATTAAACGAGAAAGTCGTGAAGGATCGATTCCCAATGCCGATAATAGAGGATCAGTTGGATAAATTGTCCAAAGCTCGAGTTTATTCCACTCTAGATTTGAAGAATTCATATTTCCATGTCCCAGTAGAAAAAGAGAGTAGGAAATATACTTCTTTCGTGACGCATGATGCCCAGTACGAATTCATGAAGACTCCTTTTGGACTGTGCATAAGTGGGAATAATTTCGGACGTTTTATCAATTCTGTGTTCAGTAATTTGATAAAAGAGGGCGTACTTTTGACGTTTGTTGATGATTTAATCATACCAGCCAATGACGAAAAAGACGGAATGGAAAAATTGAAACGTGTTTTAGAAGTTGCAGCGGAGAATGGTCTCGTATTCAACTGGAAGAAATGTGCATTTCTAAGACGAGAGGTTGAATTTTTGGGATACATTGTCAGTGGGGGCAAGATTCAGCCATCAGAGGCTAAAGTCGAGAAATTACTGAAGTATCCAGCCCCGAAGACAGCAAAGCAGCTTCAGAGATTTTATGGTTTAGCTTCATATTTCCGGAAATTCATCAAAGACTTTGCCGTGCTGTCAAAACCTTTGAGTTCTTTGCTAAAGAAAGACGTTCCGTACGAGTTCAATGACGAGCAGATGACTGCATTTGAGACAATCAAGAGGCTACTCGCCAACTATCCGGTGCTTAAGCTTTTTGATATAGACGACGAAACAGAAGTTCACACAGACGCCTGCAAAATGGGAATTGCCGCTATTCTTATGCAGAAGGATGAAGACGGAAAGATGCACCCGTGCTATTATTATAGCAGGACGACGAATGACGCTGAGCAGAAATACCACTCATATGAGCTTGAATTTCTTGCTGTTGTGGAAGCCGTAAGAAAGTTTAGAGTGTATCTGCTTGGAGTGAAGTTTAAGTTAGTGACAGATTGCTCCGCATTCAAGATGACAATGGCGAAGAAGGAACTTCACACGAGAATTACACGATGGGCATTACAACTGTCAGAATTTGACTATACGATTGAACACCGAAATGCTGAACGGATGGTTCACGTGGATGCTCTATCCAGAGCGACAGTGATGATAGTCAAGAGGACAGATGACGTTACTTCAAAGGTGAAAGCTGCACAAAATCAGGACGAGAAGATAAAGGCTATAAAAACAGCACTTGAGAGTGGCCCGTATCAAGATTTTATCTGCAGCAATGGAATCCTTTATGTTGAGGAAGACGATAAGAAGCGACTTGTCATTCCAAGTTCAATGGAGATGGAGATTGTGAATGGAATGCATGCAAGGGGACACTTTGGGGTGAAGAAAACCAAAGAGCTCATTGAAGATGAATTTTATATCCCGAGTGTTGACGATAAGATACGACGTTGCATTGAAAATTGCATTCAGTGTATTTTGGCTGAGCGGAAGAGCGGGAAGCGAGAAGGAGAATTGCATCCCATAGCCAAAGGAGAAGTGCCGCTAGATACGCTGCACATTGATCATCTAGGACCAATGCCATCGACGAGGAAATGCTACAATTACATTCTGACGGTAGTGGACGCATTTTCAAAATTTGTGTGGATATTCCCTGTGAAATCTACAACAACAGACGAGACGGTAAAGAAGTTAAACGTGATTTCTGAGGTATTTGGTGATCCGAGACGTTTTATAGCCGATAGAGGGACGGCATTCACCTCAACACAATTCAAGAAGTACTGCGAAGATAGAAGAATTGAGTTGCACCATATTGCTACAGGCGTTCCCCGTGGAAATGGGCAGGTTGAGAGAATGCATAGGATCATTATTCCTACCCTGACGAAGTTGTCAATCGACAAACCAGATGAATGGTTTAAGTTTGTTGGAAGAGTTCAGCAATATATCAATTCATCCTATCAGAGATGTATTCAGACTACGCCGTTCGAAGTGATGACGGGTGTTAAGATGAAGCACCCAGAGGATAAGAGAATTGTCGAAATTCTCGAAGAAGAACAGCGAGTTCAATTCGGACAGCAACGAGATGAGTTAAGAAAGCAAGCACGACTAGGAATTGAAAAGGTGCAGAATGAGAATCGTAAGACGTACAATCTCAGGAGTAAGCCGGCACGAGAGTACAATTCTGGTGATCTTGTAGCTCTCAAGAAAACACAGTTCGAGACTGGCTCAAAAGTGAAGCCGAAGTTCATTGGGCCATATGAGATTACCGAGATCCTTCCGAGAGACCGGTATAAGCTGAAGAAGACAGGTCATTTCGATGGACCAGAAGCGACGTATGGATCAGCGGATCTACTAAAGAAGTGGCCAGGCGGTACATCCGGGGCGGATGTAGTATCAGGAAAGGCCGTGTAGGATAGTCAATAGATGGCGCAATCCGCGCGAAAAATCGAGGAGCGACGAGAGACGGAGAGAGGAGTTTAGTTTAAGACGAACCGCGACGCGATCAAGACGTATTATAAAATTGGTGAGTGATTAACAAATTATATTTCCCTCCTACCAAAAAACTCTTTATTTATATGTATTTAGTTGTAATAACCATTTAATAATGATTTTGAAAAGCATATCCTTAGTTGAAGTTAAAATAATTTTTGCGCTACTATATTTTAACTATACAAAAAATTATGTCAAAAAAAATGTATTGTAATGAGAACCATATTATGATATTATGGTACTTCTTCGCAATACGTCGTTTCGCTTTCGTGCTCGATCGTGTCGTACTTAGCGTCGTGGCACGTTCTCGGATCAACCTTCTTCGCGAGTGGTAAGAAAAAATGGGACGAGCCGAAACTCAAAGTATACCTTTCTCATATCACAATCTTATGATTTTTACAATAACCATTCAACACTAGAAAATTTAATATAGGGGAAAGGCTCATAATCTTGTCCAGTTTCTTATTTTGGGCACTTTGAGGATAAAATTAAACACTAAAAATAAATTAATTAAAATTATAGATTTTTATTCCAATATTTGATGAATAATGAATTCTATCTAAATATTTGTTCTTTATGGAAGATTTTAACACTAAATACGATAAATTTTGAATATGATTTGAGTTGAAATTGCTTTGTTGAAAATTCAGTGTGAGCAATTGCTTACGAGAAATATGACAGAACTTCGTGTTTACTTCAGTCTTATTTAGCTCTGATGAAGTACTAACAATGTTCTTCGCTTTTTTTGATTGATATTATTGAAAATTGTGTTGATTCACGTTAATGGTGATTTGTACATTTGACCTGAAGTGAGATTTACCTTGTGAATTACGTTTTTCGTGTGAAAAATAGGAAATTTTTTAAGACATTTACCAGTAAGATGATACTACTTATTTTGGACAGTTGTTTTTCTCACGAATTTTCGTGAAAAAGGAGCATCTTCTCTACGAGAGATGTAGCGAGAAATTCCTTGAAAAGCTCCCGGAAAGGCCAGAGGATGAGCGAATCCGCACGTACTTGGAGTACCGAAGTCAACTCACTTTAATGAATGATATGGAAAGTTTACAGGCATCTAGTGACATTCCACGTTTCCCTTACATGAACAGGAAGAGGACTTAATGAGCCTAAACAGAAGTAGATTTTGATTCTCCAATGTGTCTTGGATAAAAGGTAAATGGAACTCTATTTGCACAAAAAGTCGTTGAAGTTCGAAGAATTCAAATTCAATTTCGAATTTTCATACTAAATTTTCGAACAAGGTGGGGAAAATTTATCAAATATCACACTAAAAAGTTGGCAAAAGAGTTACTCAGTGATTATGGAGTGATTATGGAGTGATTAAATCAGAGGTGTGCAAGAAACCGTTGAAACCGAATTAACGTCAAATGAAACATGTACGTCAATGGTCAAAACGCTACTATAACAAACTTATTTTGACGTTAATTCGGTTTCAACGGTTTCTTGCACACCTCTGGATTAAATACTGGAGCAAGAACAGTAAACGTCGTTGTTCTGTTTTTTCCTCATAAAAATGTGAAGACCGTCACATTTTGACACTTGAGCACTTCGAAATTCGAACAGAATGTATCTCAGCCACCTTGCGGATTTATCAAGAAGTAAGAAAGTCTCTTTTTTGGATCTTCAAATAGATTTTCGAATTTTTCAAGATCTACTTATGTACGGAAAGAATAAGATTGGTTCATGAAATGAAGAACAATGGGTATCCTGTTGAGGCGGATTAGCTGTCCAAATTTACAGCCAAGTTGTCCAAATTAATAACCAAGTTGTCCAAAATAAGAGTCAAATTCACCTCTACATATCAATTCATTTTTATACGTATTAAAAATAATTTTAGTAAAAACAGAGACAATAAACCCTTGCCATGTTTCTAAACAACCCTTTTGAAAAGAGAGTAACAAAAAAAGTCAATTAGTATTGAAAATATCGCACTTCAAACTTGGAACATTGATGCTTATAATCAGACTGGTCAAAATTATGAGCCCTTACCCTAATTTTGGACATGTTTTTTGTCTATTGATAAAAAAGGTAAATTTAATTTGTGTTTTGTAAGGAAAATAAGATGATAATTGTATTTTTTGAGTTTTTCATTATGATGCTATTTTAGTGCATCGATCCTACTATTAAAAATGTTAGAAAAGATTTTTTTTATGAGGCCTGCAATAGATAAGCCGGCGGCAGACACATTAAACAGGAATATTTAAATTTAATAAAATTTTGATTTCTATGTTAATGTGTTTCTAATATCTATGAATGTGATACAACTTACCGATGATCCAGCACGTACAATGACACTCTTCGAAGGAGATCCACTTGGTCCAGCACCACTGCCTGATGCTCCAGATGACGAAGCACCCTGAATGTCAAACACTGAGAATGACGTGGGCAAAAGTGTTATTGGAACTTCTGAGACACATTCAGCCAAGTTGGACTTTTTATTTTTGGCCAGGACATTTGCCGTCACAGACTCAATGGCAGCCGCTACTTTTCTCGGTGTCACAATAATCTGTGGCCGTATGGATGATGATGCCGATGATGATGACTGATCCTGAGATTCTTCTCCTCTCTCTGGCATCTTTTGATTTGTCCCTGACTCCGAATCTGAATCACTCACAACATCATTATCCGTATCAACATCCATCTTTGTGATGCTCTCTTTGGAACACGAGAGATCCTGTGGTTCTTCATCTGTTTGCGCTTTTACCTCTTCCGTGGTGGTGGCAAAGTGATCATAGTACTTTCTCTTCTTCAGATGCACATAAACATTGCTGGAAAATTCCGTTGGAGTGGTTTCTGTGGGCGGTGGTTGTGTAGGTTCTTTCGATGGTCCTGCTATTGGTACAAGACTTGCATTTTCACTCACATCACTCTCAACCATCTTTTCCATTTCATTCGTTACTTTTGGCAATTCCTGCTGACTCATAGATTCTTCGGCAATTATTTCATCTGTTGGAATCATTTCTGGAATTAATTCAACATAACTTGGCGATGGCGGTGTTGTTGTTGTTGTTGTATTGATGCCAACAGATGACAATCCTAGTCGCGTTGGTGGCACTTCCAGTGGCGAATTGATTCCTGGCTGTTCATTTCCCACTGGTGGCACGGTAATTTGATGCTTGGGCATTGAGAACATATCCTCTCGACGAGCATTTGGCTGAAGTAATTGTGGCTGATCGGCCAATGGCAAGGCTTCGGCCATGGGTGTATTGAAGGGATCTGGTGCTGGACAACCCAGGCACAGTGTTGAGTCAGAACGCTGGAAAAAACCATGACGACGTCCCAATGATGGTCCTAGATCATCATCAACAGAATCCGTTTCAACGCCCAACGTCGAAGACAATTCATCTTCAGTCTCCTCATTGTCATTCTCATCCTGATCATTCCATCCACCACCATCATTCCTCTCTAAATCGTGCTCCGTGGCTGATCGCATGTAGAAAATAATGGCATCCAAGACATAGGCTATATGGCGTAGTGCAGTAATATCCAATACCGGCAGAGAATCTCGATGTTCAGAACTATGTGCACGCATCAGGGACAGGCAATACGTCAGAAATTCCCTCCGTGATGGCTGTGAATCACTTCCCAATCCACTAACGCCCATTGATCCACTTCCACTGCCATTTGACGGTGGATGATGTGGCGGATGCAGTGGATGAAGTGGATGAGATGGATCAGCTGAATGTGTCAGAGAAGCACCAAATTTCAATTGAGCCTCTGTGGCATCCATAACTGTGAGTATCCAATCCCATGTTGACTTCAGTCGTGTCTCAATGTACCTCTGCAACTTCACCGTGTCCTGATACGTAAAATTGAGCACTTGCTGCATCGGTGGTGTTTGTTGCATACAATCTGGCGGAGTATTGAGCAATTCCGATATCTGTCGCACAACACTACCAAAAGCCCTTGCCAGGCAACTGGCTGTTGTACCACCTGGATGAGGATCTTGTGTAGCATTTGCAGCTGTTGATCTTCTCAAGGCAGTCGGATCAATAAATACGAGATTTGACCCACCGGCTGTCAATCGAACACCCGACGATCGATTAGAATCCCTATTTCTTATAGCCCATTGCATACTCTGTGGTGCCAGATTGTTTCTCTGATTGCCCGATGATGCAGTCCTACGTTCCAGCTGTTCCTCACCCAGAGCATACGTAAAATCCTCCTGGGAATGCTCATCTGTTTCACCATCTTCAGAACCATCGTCATCTGGTTGACTTGATTCACCAGAATCGTCTGGATCATTTTGGATTATTATTCGTGAGAGAATACCTAAATATTGTAGAAAACTTCAGAATCCTTAAGCGCAACAATATGGTGGATTATTTCAATTGAGCCATTCTCAAGATTTCTTTTTTCTATCCAAATCTGTTCATACCGAAATAAATGACGGATATAAACTTCATTAACTCTTTCACGTCATTAGGGTCATATATGACCCAGGGAAATTTTTTTTTTGACTATTTACATTAATTGAAATCTATCGGTTTGTGCACGACATCATAATAGAAGGATGTAAGATTCTTGGCTAATTTTCTCAAGACTCCAGAAAAGAAAATATTTGAGATCGAAAATAACGAATTTCGAACTTTGTGAAATGACATTTCTTTTACAAACTTTTTTTTCATTTACTTTTTTCAGCAAAAAGTTCTTTAGAAACATAAAATGGAATATCCAAAGATTGTAGAATGCATATTTTGATATAATAAACTACTCTCAATTTTCCAGAAAAGCGCGTAGAATTTTCCAGGTCATATATGACCCTATTGTCGGCAAGGGTAAAAGTTTATGAAAGTGTTTTCGTGCCAACAATGTAGTTGGGAGTTGGGACAGTTGGGACCAAGGGCCTATCGATATTTCATTTTTCCATACATTTTTGCATAGAGGCACTGAAGACTATTGGCAAGTTTTTTCCTAAAGAGAATTGACTTATCAGTCTGATATATTTCAAAATCGTGCATAAAAAGCTATCTAAAAATACATATTTCATAATGCTCGCCGAAATATTACAAAAACTATTAGGAAATTTGTTTAAGTCGCGGTGCAATATCTGCAAAATTTTTACAAGAAAAACTGAAAAATAGCTTCACTTTTTATTAGGCTTGATGGGCCCCTGGTTGGGACATTGTTTTTCTTTGTGAAATCCAGGAGAAAAATATCTTGCTCCTGGACATTTCATCTTATATCTAATGAATTATAACATATTTTGCAACATTTTAGAGTATTCTGCAAGCGTTCCATATTGTGCAATAGTATTGTGTGTAAATAAATATGTAGATAAGTTTATTTTTGGAAAATACCACTCAAAATATTGTGACAGAGACTGTTCAAAGGATTACCAGGAAGATTCCTTGAACACCAGGAGTACAGTGTTCATCAAGACAATCTAGTTTGCCATGGTTTTGGCCAAATTAATAACTTAAAGCAAAAAAAAACTTTTAAAAAGCCCAGATTTTGAAAATGGTATGTACACTTCCCTTGAGGACAATAGGGTCATATATGACCCGGGGTTTTTTCGAATTTTCACGCAATGCAATTTTTTTTCCTGTCTGAACTATTATATTTGATCATAAAGCATTAGGAAAAACTCAATTTTACATGAATTCACTTGCTGAATAAAAGTGTGACGCGAAAGAGTTAAAGCTATAACTGCTGGACAGCGCGAGGCATCTGTGAAATTTACAGAACCTCTTTTTGATTGGACGTCCAGAAAGTTCTTGGTAATTATCGTTCCTCAACTGTTACCCGGACAAAAAGGAGGGATTATCATAACCATCAAATGTGCAAGTATACAGAGAAAACCCTCAACATTTGATTTTCTACATAAGGTAAATGTACCAGCGATCGTCAGTGTTCCTCGGATCGGAAGGTTGTCCCGCATATCGGTACCCCAAAATTAAATGTACTTTTGAAAATTATTCGCTGTATTTTAGTAATTTTCTTTAGCAAGATGCATCACGTTAGTTTATATTTAATCTACAGACACAATTTTCTCGTCGAGTTTAAAACAAAACTGCTATTAATTTCCTATTTTATTGAATCACTGTATCAGAGTCTTAGCAAAAAATCCGCCATTCATCACTTTCTTAATATTTCACGCAAGAATTTGTCTGTACGAATATGAGGAATTAGGTTTGATTAAAATGATTTACAAATCTGTGTTAATTATAAAATGAATATTCAGTGACTCTACTTTCACTATTAATACACTTTTTTAATTATTTCGTATTATTTTGTGGAAAATTGCGCTCAGCGCGCTCAGCTGTCATCTTCACAGCCATTATAGGATGTTTTTGTTGTGACAGAACATTTTACCAGTGAAAGTTTCATTAAATTTAACAATTTTAGAAGTTGTATCATGTGAATACACATTGCACAGTGTAAGGATGACAAAGAAGCTTCAATGAAGCCTTGTAGAGTGATTTAGATGCCAAGAAAGCAAGAGAATCCTCATCAAAAACATCTGCCGATCCGTGACTCACCCCCTTCCGATCCGTGGAACACCTAATTAAGTGCCTTCCGATCCGCGGAACACATTGCATCCTTACAATTACACCTATATATTATTAATTTCCATAATTAGCAAAAGTGTTAATACACGAAAATAGTTAAATGGATCACTAATATATCAATTGGCATGTAAAAAAAAATACCAAATAGTGTTTTGAAACTCATATTTTCAACTAAATATGGAGCACGTCTCTTAACATTCCGATCCGTGGTACACTTCCCTTATTTGGTATGATATATTGTCATTAATATCACTATGTCCAACTTTCCAAAAGTTTTTATCCAACTTTCCAAAATTTTGTCCATCTTTTCAAAATGTGTTATTTTTTAATTTCCGTGAATTTTCCAATTATTCGGTTGCAATATTTAATAACAACTGTTAAGATTCTGTTAAAATATTTGTCAAAGAATCCCATGATATAAAAAAAATGGTAAAAAATAATTGTTTATTCAGTTTAAAAATGCATTTGAATTTGAATTTTTTCTTAACTGTCTCGCTTTCCACCATTTACCCTATTGGAAAAAGATTTTCCAACAATACTGAGGTCGAGCTTAAAGTTTACACCTATTTCGACGACCTGGACGGAACCTAATATAAGATGGGTTGAGTATAGACGCTATCCAGCATCGCTGGGAAAAGTGTATTGACCTACAAGGAGACTAAGTTGAGAAACAAAAAAAAGTAAAGTTCAAAATATTTTTGGTTTTCCCTCTGAGGCGAGGGACTTCTCGGACTGTCCTCGTAAATGTTATGTGACACATTCCCCCCCCCCCCAAAAAAAACCTAGGCCAGATTCATTAAAGGAATATGGGAAAAATATAAAGTGTTCGAAGCCAGAATGTGTGCGAAGCCTGAAAACCTTTCTCTAACATTAATTAGAAAAGTTTTCTTTTATCTTTCCGGATCATACTGTGATCAATAGAAGCAATGGTGATCTATCCTTTCAAAAATATTATCCTGAAAATCTTAAATCGATAATTGCAACTGTCAAATGGATCTTGTTAATTTTTTTTTGTCAAAAAGACATTCTCAAAAAGAAAATATGAAAAATAAAGTTTTGTTAAATTAGAAAATAATATCCTTTTGACATACTTTTAAAAGACCCAGTTTTCCGATTTACAAACATTTTCTTTCAGACTGAATTGGTTTGTAAATGGCTTTCATGGCAATTTGTCATGCAAAAATCCTCAGATTTTCGCAAAATTTCACCAAAATTTCTTACAAACGTTAGAAGTTAATTTTTTCTTACTTAGATATTTCTTATAGACTCTAGAATTTGAATATCCCATTCTAATGATTTTGTGCATGAACAGCTCTCCCAATAAATTTCCATTCAAATATTATCGTATTTATTCGAATATCCAAATTTATGTGGAATTTAAAGAAGAAGCAGAATGGAATTCTTTCCAAGTTTTCACTGCTGCGATTGGAAGTGTTACTTGAAATTCAGCAGAAATAAGCAAAAAATTTAGCTTTTGGTGTTCGCTAGGAATACAAATTTTTACTATTTGACCGTTGCTGAAAATTAAAAGTTCTACAACATAATTCGGAAAAGTGTAATCCTTAAGGTATAATAAAATGCTTGAGTTTCTGCACTGAGAGAAATCCGAAAAAGTTAAAATTACATTCAGGAAATGTTTATTTTACCCTGCAGTATTAATCCGAAATCGGTGTAAATATTATGCTTTTTAGGTGTATTAGGGGTTAAAGTTACTCTTTTTCATGTTAATTTTACCCTTTAAAAGGTGTAAAATTAACATTAAAAAATGTTGATATATTTTTACACCTAAAAAGTGTTAAAGTTATGAGAAAAAAATGTTAATCGCACCCCAGTTTTTTTCTCAGAGTAAGTAAAACACTCTTCTTTTGCCCAATTGAAAGTAAACGCCATCAAGAGAATAACACAATTGAAATATTTCCATTAACATGAAATCTTTGTCACCTGTATCGGAACCAGCTGTAGCGCCTGTCTGGACACTCCTTTGGGCATCTTGAGTGCTTTGATTGTCATCAGAATCACTCTCAGTTTCGGCTTCTGCGAAATTAAATTCAGTGTCACTTTCACCCTCCTGGGCAGCTTCCTCATTTCTACCCAATGCATCTTGAGCCTCTTCTTCCATATTAGCATTATTTGGACGCACATTTGATCGACTATCTCTCTCCATTACTTCATCCTGCTCAGAAATTTCTCCATCATCTTGACCAATAGCTACAAGATATTCAAAAATGTAGTTGTTTGGAAAAGGGGCTACCACTTTTTTTTCTAACTCACCATCTCCATCATTTTGATCATCAATATCCCTTAATCTCACATTAATTCTTGACATGAAACTCGGTTGCTGTTCACTGTCAATGCGTGACACGGCTGATGTTGATGACATTGTGATACTGTGTCGTGTTGTGGGTGGAGCAAGAGGCTCCACAGAGAACACATCATCAGAATTCTGTAGGAAATTTGATATTAGACGATAAATCATTGTGTTACGACCACTATAACACTCCCTTAGAAAGCCAAAACATTTTTTTATCCCATTTTTTATGAGAAAGTTATTTTGAATTTCCTGAGTAAACTCCACCTGTAAAGAATTTAAGCCACGCCCCTTCATGATTTATCACCAACTTACAATTAACATTTTTTAATGTGTAATAAAGGATCTGGATCCTCAAGATAGGAGGGGTTGATTTCGTGGGAGAAACCAACTGTTCCCCCAAGGAATTAATCACTTTCAGGAATCTGAAATTTATGTGAGAGGCATGTCCATCACAACTCGATAGAGACCCCAAGGATCCCAACAATTTTTACAAAGTTCAGGGACGCGAAAATGGAGATTTTTAAACAAGGACTTCAGCTACAAAATAATCTCTTCTATTTCATGGATATGGGGTGGAACCAAGTACTTTTAAAATTGGGCGGAGTCTTCAAGACTTTTCCGAAAGCAATAATGGTTGGCTTGGGTAAAATTGAAGCGTTTTATAAGAATTTTGATTTTGCTTTTTTTGTGAATGTGTTACCTTTTAAGGCTTCTACACATTGAGAGCAGTTTTCATAAAAAGAATGCTTTTTTAAGGAAATTGTCTGCACTTCTGCAGGTGGAAACGTCAAAATTCTGTCAAAAATGTAATTTTTGACGAAAACTGTTCCCAATATGTAGAGGCCATTAAGCTTCACAAGATGTCTTGAAAGAATGTTAGTCTTTTTTCAATGCATAAAATTTTCCAAAATGAAACAAATAGCAGAAAGTTCCCATGCCTCGTACAATACCAAGCTTCGTACTGCCTAAATTTGTTGTATGTTTCCCAATAAATTTGACTCATTGCTAGAAACTAGGGGAAAATGCCCATTTTTTTAAATATAAGCGGAGTCACATTTATTCAGAAACAGGAAAAATTTCGTCATTACGCAGCTTGGGATCTTATTATAGTCAAAGGATCAAAGGATCACTTTGTTTCTGTTCCTACAGTCGCATGCTGATGATTTTTAGCCTATTCCGCAAATGAGATGAGAGAAATATATTCTTTAAAATCCCATCTTTGTTGGGGAAGTTTTTCTCGGAAATGAATTTCCCAGAGAAAAGAAACGGTAACTTAGCCAAAACTTCATGGTGCCTTAAGGCGACTACACATTGGGAACAGTTTCCGTCAAAAATTGCATTTTTGACAGAATTTTGACGTTTCCACATACTCGATGAAATATAACCCAGCAACGAAAGAGTTCCCTGTTCGACCTGTCGCGACGGTGGCGACCTCCCAAATGTTCAGAAAGTGGTGGCCATCAAAGAGAACTATTGCTTCAACCGCGTTCGCTTTTTCCCAGCCCGTAAGGATTTACATTGGACCGAACCCTGTTCCAAACGCGTTTGCTGAACGATGTTCAAACAGGGAACTTTCGTTGCTGGGAAGATTCCACATATCTCGATCCAATGATAGTGTGGATCGAATTCACGAAAGCATCTAGGAAGAAAATCGAGTGGAATGAAACTCAGCTTCAAAGCTTCAAAACTTCGCCTTTCTGATGACCATGTCACATATAAGATTAATATTAAGATTAATACTTTCTGAACTGCGAGAATGCCAAAAAAATAGCAAGTGTTTTATCATGCCTCTCTCTCGCGCTTCGCTCGAAAACTGACCGAATCACAGTTGGCACGCATGGAAAATTGCTCGAGTTGCCTGTAATACGATTCAGAAAGCAATTAATACGAACAGTAATATCTTACTCATCGTATTACTCCACTAGAGTGTACTCTTTCTAACACACGTGATATTCCATTTGAAATTTTGCATATATATAATATACCTGTCTCCGGCTTTTCTTAATATTAATATTAATCTTATATGTGACACCGCGGTGAAGGGATTGAATCTTCCAAATTATAACTTTATATTATCACTCTATGAGTCAAGTGGTAGAGCACTGGCTCTATGATGCAAGTGTCCTGGGTTCGAATCCGTTTTAGGTCACCAGAAATTTTTCTGTCGTTAAAGGTGTTCGAGTAGTGCAGTGAACTTCACTGCACTTGATTCCACGGGCATGCGACTGACAATCTCATCCCTATATAAGGAAAAATAATAATGAATGTTTCGAACTCCCCTTGCGGGAAGGGTTCAGTTAGTGGAACGTTGCGTTGTCAAGAGGACGTGGTCTAATAATTTTTGGGTGGAGCTTATTATAACTCTACACTTCAGTTACAGTTTTAAGTATTTTTATCAAGTAGACTTACATCAGAGCTGCTCGGTGAGAGAGTAAATGGTGCTGTTGGTCTGACAACGCCTGATCTCACGGGAGCAATTAGAGCATCAGCAGTTTCACACAATTCCTCAATGGATATCTTAATGAGTGACTGAAAGACTCGACGACACGTGAGAATATTACGATTCTGCGACTGTGGTACCTTCTGCTTATCCGCCACTGGAACCCGTTCAATGCTAAAGATGACAAAAACCCTTGCTACGGATCTTATGAAGCGTCTTGCTACTTTTTGAGCATCATCAACACGTCCTGGAATACGATCATTTTGCAACTCACGTACGAGTGTCATGAGAAGTGTATCGAGGGGTTCGTGGTTGCAGCACACAAAGAGACTGTGCGTGAATTTGTCCAAGAGATTAGTTCCACTCTGACTCTGAAGGTACAGCGATTGATTGTCCATTTCGTCGTAAATTGTCTGACCAGATGGTCGATTGGATGGTGCAGGTGGTGGTGGAGTTGTAACGGGTGTCTCTTGCTTCTGTTCCACTCCTGTCATTATCATAGCCCTTACTGCTGCCCAATCCATCAAAAGTCGATCAACGGCTTTCTTGGCAAATCTCGGCGGTTCCAAATTGTGCTCTGGCATATCTGTATCTACATCCATTGATGGTGTCTTGCGTGAATTACTCGAAGCTGGATTGCGTACACGTGAACTCGATCGATATTGACTCTGTTCGGCCAATTGACGTCCAACTGTCTGAATTAGAAATAGGAGAATTGATTCTCCGCGTGAATTGAAGCGTGTCACTAAATCTGTGTCTGTTGCCAATTTGCACAGCAATTCAAAGCGTTTCGTTTGATTGCCTGCGATCAGTGTTTTGCACTTGCACTTCTCCCAGCAATCACAGTAGGCTGTGGGTGAAGTACGTTTGATCTTGCAATCATGACCTTTATGGCAAACTTTGGCACATTCTGTGCAGCAGCACAGTGAACCAACCAGTCCACAGGTGCGACACTCAAAAATATGCTGATTGATATGATCGGCTCCGGTCCATGTGAAAGAGCACGTATCATTGCAACAGAGTACATATAGTGGTGACTGGTCGGGATTTGAACCTGGTGGGAATATCATTGAATCCCTCACAGTTGCATCTCCTGCTGACAACTGCATAATCATGTCAAAGAGAATTTTTCCCGCTTGATAGGCACGCGTTGACACGGCCAACATAAATGGTGTTTGACCTTGGGCATCCTTTCCACTCAGTAGATGCCTCAAATGTGGCTGTAGTGCTGGACTTGAGCACATCAGTGCCAATGATGGTATTGCATTTTCTCTCCTTTCACTTGCATCAGAAATATATGTGGCACCTTTATTTGATTGATTTGATGTGGCATTCAACCCAGACAGACTATCTTCATCACCGGAATTTGGATCATACTCCGGTGGCCAGAAAGTAACAGGCATAAAATTACTATCCTCATTGCCAGCTTGTAAACCACTATTGTTACCTGATGTATCAATATCACGATGCGTTGGACGTCGCATTATGTCACGTAGACCAACTGTACGACATCCAGCAAAGGAGTTTGAAATGATATTTATACACTCAAGACCCGATCCACTTGCCGAAATATCCTGATCATTGTCCTTATTGGATGATGGAGCACACATACTTACACAAGCATGAATAATATTTCTATTTCCATCGCAACGTTCTGCCAGAATATTATTAATTTGTGCCTTCAACTCGCCATTTTCCAACTGACTCAGAATCGATTTGACCCCCTTAAAGTCACACCGAAGGATACGTGGCATGAGAATTTGACGATCAGGCACCATGACAATTACTGCCACTTGACTTTTCATATTGACTCCAACCGACGGAAGTGTAAGTGATGATGCTGTGACACATTTAATTGGTGGAAAATCCAACCATTGTGGATCACGTATGGCATCCATACAATCCTTAGCCAATGGATAGATTGTACTATTGCCATCTCGAAGTAGCAAAACACTCTCTGAACACTCCGATGCACACGTCAGCGAAACATTTCTCGGTGATATCCCCAAGAATGAATTGATATCACTGGGAAAAACACTATCCTGCTCCTGACGTCCTGTATTGAGATTGAAGAGTGAATAGTGCAATTTTGTACCTGTCTTCATGATAGCATGAATCCCCTTTGAATCCACTGCCAATGTCAACAATTGTGATCCATTGGCCTGCTGTTGAGTCGACAGTACAATACGTCTTGGGATTTTCTGAAAACAATCAGGACCCCTCGATGTATTGGCTGATTTCATCACCTGCAAATCCTCCTTCTTCATCAATCGACAATTTGTCCAGACATCACCTTCATCCTTAGGTTCAGCATTATTACTACTCGGCAATTCAATAGCCGCATATGCTCCATCAATTTTCACAACACGTCCCACAGGAACGGTCTTAACATCTTCCACAAATACCACATCTCTCAATGTCCACAATTCTTCATCCTTCTTACTATCCGTATCCTCCTTCGGTGCCATCCTCTTTTGACGCTTATGCGATGTCACACTCCCAGTATCACTACATGTACTTGATGCTGGTGATGGTGGTGGTGGCATATCCATACGATCAGCAGTCTCCTTATTTGGATTATTTCCCGTTTTTGCCGTTGTATTGCTAGTGGTATTTTGTGTCTGTGTAACACCACTTCCACTTGACTTTGGCAAATCCTTCAGATCATTCGACGTCAAAATACCCGTGTTACTACCACAATTCCCATTTGGCAATGGTACAGACACCAATTTAAAACGACACGTATCAGCAAATTCCCATGCAGCATTCAACAATTGTCCCACTTTTGGTACACCATTGGATATGGTAAAACCAATGGCACCAGGCATGTACATTGGTGAATTTTTCATGCACACCTGTGCACCTACAGTCACTTCAGGTGTATTACTACTATTTCTTACGGGTTTCTTAGTCTTTGCCTTATACTTATCCCACAGTCTCTTTCGCTGTCCATAGGGCAAGACACCCCACCAATAGAGACCACCACTGTCTGTGCGTGCAACAGTGTACAGGGTACAAGTGTGCAATGACACAATCTTTTCCAATGCCAAATCAGGCAGAGTCAATGGAGTATGCTCTAGCTTACTCCCAGCATGACCCAACAATTCATCCATCCACGTGGCAACACGATTACTCTCAGTGCCAACTGTACAGCGAATGGATGTAGCTGAGATATGAATGACTTTCTCAAATGTGAGATTGAGAGATACGGTTTTAGGATGATGGATGTTTGGATTCTGCAAAACAAAGGGTCAAGGATTTCTATTCAGTTAAGAATTTGACTTATGCACATGACAAGAATGAAATTACTCTCGATGTGGTGTAATTTTAGGAGGGGTAATCGAATACCGAAAGTTGATATCTCTTACCGTTTGCTTTCTAAATGGGATATTCTAAATGAGCTAAGTGGATCTCAGTGACGCAATAGGCAAGACCGTTAGGTCATGGGCGGATGAGATATCTGTCTTGACTCTCAAAGTTGTGAGTTCGAGTCTCGCCCGGTGCAAGCAACTGAATGTCGGAAAAGGACATTTTCACTGTGATAAAACGTAATAATGCACCGCCTCTGCCAAAAAAAAACTTGGAGCATGGAAGAAGCATCCTCCACATCATGGGGAAGGTTTTCTTGGGCAGTCAACAGATCTACACATAGACTCACTAGATTCTTTTATCACGCAAACAGCAATATAACATGATTCCATTATAACAAAATATTCCGATACGCTGATTTTTTGCGACCGTGTGGATGTAAATGATGTCAGAAAATGGAATTTCAATCAGAAAATGGAAGTCAATCTTCCACAGGCGATGGGTGAATATTGGAAAGGTAAAAGTGTTAGAGTAGTTTTTTTCAAAAACATTAACAATTGTTCTCCCAAATTTTGATGCCCTGGAGAAGGTCCCAACCAAAGGACCGAAACGTTGGCAAATAAAAAATAAAGGGAAGAACGAGTTAAAGAAGACTGAGATTCCATTTTCTGACATCATCTATTCCGATACGATTAATAATAGTAATAATAATGGGCTAGAATATCAAAAAACCCGTGAAGTGCCTATTTTCAAACAAATAATTTTTTTACCGATACTAAACCTGTCCATTAAGCTTCAAGTGGATCAGTAGTAAAGAAGTGTCTCTATGACTGTGAGATCTCGAGTTCAAAGCTGAGTAGCAGCAGAAAAATATTTTTCGTGTCATATCGACTTTGAATTCGTCCTGTGAGAAATGAATAGTAACGCCAATGGTGCACATTAGCAAAAAAGTGAACTACATAAAACCAATAGCTGCTGTTACGAGAACGAGTACCTCTCGTTCAGTAATAACCTTCTCGATATGAAAGCTCTCTCCGGTTGAGGTTTTTTCTGTACCGATTCGAAGGTATATCAGAGAGAACTTACCTAAAAACCCGTAGGAAGTTCGAAAATTTAAGCTGACTAGTTACACAAAAGTGAGCATGTTCCTCAAAAGAACATTTATTTTAATAAAATGGCGATTGAAACGTTCTGCCATCCTGAAATTCCAAAAAAAACACTACACAAAAATTCACTTTTTTGCAGCAGACGTGTACGTACTTGTTGATATTGTTGACGATGACAATACCGAAATTCGAAATGGTAGAACAATCAGCGCTAAAGTGCAAGTTAACCCGAGTACGTGAACTTGCACTTTAGGCTTCCAGTAGATTTTGGAATAGGTTTGGCTTGGCTTTGCCTCTTACAAAGGTTATTACTGAACGGAGCCTTTCGATATGAAAGAGCTACTTAAGTCGATACAAATATTCACTGTCACTGATCCAAAATACACACCGAGATGGGCTGTTGTATGTTCTGATACAGTAGCTGCACTGTATGTTAAGTTGGCCGCATAAAAAAGCTGTAATATCGAACGATTACGCGAGTTAGGAGATAAGATTGAATAGGAATAGGGAAGCATAACTGGCTTAATCGTCGCCTTGCCGATTTGGTAATCCGAAATGGAGAACTGACCCCTGACAAAATTGTATCTAATACAGGTTCATTACCGATTACCAACCTTTCAAATCAGTCCAAATTTGGCCAAAATCAAGATAATTCAAGACGGCGATTTTTCCGGTCCAAGCTGTCTATGGACGAAATCTTCACCTGGACTACTTCCAAAAATCGAAAAAAAAACTGTCTTTAAAGGGTCTTATAGTTCAAGTCGAGTCAGGGTTAGGGCAAAGTTCGTCCCATCGTTAGAAATGTCTACGATCTCAGTTCGAAATTCCTAACTAAGCTATGAATTTTGAAATATTTGATATAGAATTTTCGAAAGTCGATTGTTTTCGATTTTAGCGCTCGTAGTCGTGATCGTACGAAGTTTCCATATTCTCAAGAGTTGTAGAATTTAACGAGACCTTTTCAAATGACTACCAAGAATCAAATTCTGCCAATTAGGAGGTAAAATAATTTAGAAATGATACTTTGATCTTTTAGAGTTATTTGTAGTGAGGAAGCTTGGCAGAAACGTGGTAAGAAAGGCATAACTTAGTCATTCTGCTAAATTGTCGGTTTTCATCGCCGGGATGAGGCACCTCCTGGAGATTAGGGGAATCACTCTCGGCTTCAAGTGAGGAGCGTTGTCGTTTATGAAGAGGTAAGAGTCGAGCAATTGCTTTTTCGTGTTGAGAGATCACAACTTCGATGGTATGATCATGTTCAGCGCATAAATGAATAAAGGCCCTCCGGAAAAGCTAGGAGGCGTCAACCTCGGGGCAGATCTAGGACAAGGTAGCTGAATCAAATTCAGGATCTCAGAACACCTTGGGATCGACAGCGAACAATTTTCCGAAGTGGTGGCAGATCGACAGACGTGAGCTACCAGGGGCCCATCAAGCCTAATAAAAAGTGAAACTATTTTTCACTTTTCCTTGTAAAAATTTTGCAGCTATTACACCGCGACTGAAACAAATTTGCTCGTAGTTCTTGTATTACTTCGGAGAGCATTATGAAATATGTATTTTTAGATAGCTTTTAGTGCACGATTTCGAAATATATCAGACTGATAAGCCAATTCTCTTTAGGAAAAAACTTGCCAATAGTCTTCAGTGCCTCTATGCAAAAACGTATGGAAAAATGAAATGTCGAGAGGCCCCTGTGAGCTACTAACCTAGATGTCCTAAGCCCGCGACATCAAATAAGGATGAGCGGTTGAAAATGAATGAATGAATCTTTTACTAGGTAGGGTCAGGAAAGTCGGACGGGATAGTTTCGTTTTAGCTTGAATGGATCTGACATTACTAGCTTCCAGTCGGTCATCGTCATTTAACTTTGCCGAAAACCACGTGTCGATATCTCTCTTCGTTCTTTCTCCAAAAGCGTTTATACGACAAAGGTTACGATCATTCTTCATTACGGTCTAATTACGTCTTTCATTACGTTCTAACTTTTAGTAGATGGAGAACGTATCCTTTGTTATTTTCGTGTCTGTTTCTGACGCATTGCACTCGTTTTTATCAAATTTCAATTTTTTTTTTAAATTTGCAACAAATAAATCATATGAATTTCAGTATTTCCTGATATACACGACTTACCTCTAAGTTCCTATACGGATCTTGATCACTCCAACGCCATTGATGTAGTTCTCCTTTGGCAGTAACACCAATAAACTCCGAATGAAGACACGCAATCTGAGTGAAACGTGGAGCCAAGTCCTTCTCTGGCCATGCCTCCAGTTCATCAGATATCCATAGCGGTAATCCCGAAGCTACTTCTTTCTTTTTTGTTTCTGCAACACCTCAAGAGGAATATTCTCAGTAAACCAAAAACACTGAATAATTATTAATTCGTCAACCCACCAGTCTCCTTGTCCCAGGCCGATTCTTCACGTGTTGTATGGAACCATCGACGTGGGCCAAAATAGTGCCTATCGCGCCAGCGGCTGAAGGAATCACGGTCAGCTGACGCAACGCCACTGCCTGAACCTCCGCCGCCGGAACTAGTTCCAGCACCTGAACCAGACCCACTTCCACTTCCACCACCACCACTACCACTGGCACCACCAGCTCCACTGCCCGACCGTTGGCTTCCACCTTCGGCGTTGGGACCACTGCTGCTGCTCTGATTCCTCTCGTTGCGAACACGACTGTATAACAAGCTTGTTTCAGAAAGTGAAACAATATAAATATCTTTAGGTTAGTTTATGATGCAAGCAAAATGAGGGATCTCCAGGTGGGAGCACCGTCCAGCACCCTCCAGAGAGAAAGAGATAGAAAGAGAGAGAGAGGATTGCAAGGAAAGGGAAGACAGGATATTTTCAAGAAACCAGAAATAATAAAAAAAATAAATGAATTAAACCAAACAAAAAAAAAAACAGATAAAAACGGAAAAAAGAACTCAAGAGGATACGGAAAGATTGTTATGGACAGGAGATTATGAAATAAAATGATAATGAAAATAAGAAAATAATAAAACAAAAGAATAAAATGCTGCGTGAATTTTTGCCAAATGTCTATGCATCAATATCTTTGTTTTTTTTCGTGATTTGGCGCAACAGCTCTCTTCAACAATACCGCACGACTGTTATAACTCACTTGCGAATACTCGAGTAACCGAAGATTTCCTCAGAAAATGACGCATCGGCATCAATGATGATACTGTTGTCTGTATGAAAGCCATTATCGAGGAGAGATATCAAGTCCTCAGGAACATAATTCTCACCACCTTCCTCGGTATCCTCACCCTCTTCATCGTCACGCGACAGTAAATTATTTACTGCCAGATTTACATCCAAATTCGTACGCTATTTGCAAGAAAAAAAAAACGGAAAAGAGAAAAGGCATGATAATAAAAGCTAGATCTTTTTCCGTTCTTCTAGAATTAGTCATACTACAATAATTCTAATAAAAAATAAAGATTCAAAAATAGGTATATACAGTGGTGGCCAAAATAATAGAATCAGCTCCACAAAGACCACTATTTTACCATTAGCACTTTTGTTTATTAAAATTCGTTGAAATAATTTTGATATAGAAATTTTCAAATAAGTACCTTACGTAAAATTAGTATTGTTTTGGCCGCTAGAGGTCTCTATTTTTCACAGAATACACCAATAGTGAAATTTGGTTTGAACAACACAATAGGACCACTGGACCACTTTCATTTAAATTAAAGAATGTGGTCGTCGATTAAGTTTAAATAAAGCTATATTTAGAAACCACAAATGATAGTTTTCTAATTTTTTTGGCTGAACTGAATTTCATTCAATGGGTCAAGTGGTAGAGCACTCGCGCTATGATGCAAGTGTCCCGGGTTCGAATCCCCTTTAGGTCACCAGGAATTATTCTGGCGTTAAAGGTGTTTGGATTGCATACAGTGAGCTTCACTGCACTTGATTCCACGGGCATCGGCCTGACAACCTCATCCCGTACCAGAAAAAAATAATAATGCATGTCTAGAAATCCCCTTGCGGGAAGGCCTTGTTCCTTCATGGAATGTTGTGCCAGCATTATTATTAATTATTATTGAATTTCACTATTGACGTATTCTGTGTAATATAGAGACCTCTAGCGGCCAAAACGACCTTATTCTACGATTCTAACAATTTGAAGATTTCTACTTCAACATTATATCAACAAATTGGGAAAAAATACAAAAGTCAAAAAAATATAAGCTTTGCAAAGTGATTCTATTATTTTGGCCGCCACTGTATGTACAAATACAATCTGATATTGATGCTAGTTTTAGTTATTATGTAAATTTCTTTCGTGTAAGTCAAAGTGCATGCACATTGTGTACAAAACTTAAAGGACTTATTTGCAAAATATCTCAACAATTTTCAAAACGAGAAAAAATTACGGTCACTCACTCAACACGATAGTTTTTTTCTTTGTTATCAATGGTTTCCATCAGTTTGACTAAAAGTACCTGCATTTGCTGATAAATAAGTGTGTGAAAAATTCACTTCACTTCTTGCCATTTTAATAAAAAAATAATCTAATTTTTTTTAATTTTATGATCTGTTTTGATTTTCTTTTACTAAATCAAAGATTTATCATTGATTTAGAGGGACTAAAAAATATATAGTGTACATTAGTTGTTCTATAAAACTATTTCAAAATAATAAAATAAAACAGCATCTGCAGAAGGAAATGAATATTTTATTTATTTGATAAGCTACCAAGAAGACAAAAAATCCTAATCAGCATTTTGCTATAATTCGAAGATAAATATGATTTTTGTATTATCTTTTTAATTGATATTGTGTAATGGTTCTAGTCCAATGAAAAATAAAATGGAGAAATCTTTATCTTGAACATCTTTTAGTACAAGAATGCTATCATATGTGCTTCCACGTTACCGACTTTTCTTTGCATTGGTTCCTGTCACGACTGTTTGCACAAGTCCCTGTCGTATTTCTAAACCACCAAACAGTCGTGATAGGAACCAATTGAAAAAAATTTACATAGAAGCACATAAGGACAGTTATGTACTAAAAAATTTTCAGCTGAAAAATTATAATAGCACCAGAATTGTTGGGGCAAATATTGACAGCCATGCAATAATTTGTGACCATTTTATTCGGTCTAATATCAATGCTAATAAACGAAAGAAATATCCAATAGAGATCATTTTGTATTGAATTTATTCCTTTAAAACTTTTTTCTCAGACCCTTGTTTATCTATCTTTACGAAAAGTGTACTTTTCAATTCATTTTCTAAATGCTGTTTTTGGTACAAGAAGTCTCATCTCTGCATTATAAAAGGCAGAAAGAGCAATGTGAGCACAAATGGGTTTAACCACGGATTACTATATTCGTGGATAGTAGGTAGACATTTTTGTGTCCCATAGTAGTGCAAACAAAGTGAATAAAAGTACGAATAAAGACGTCGTACCCTTGCTTCTTGATATTCTCAAGACTGAAAATCACTTAAATCCTGCATTTTCATTCCTCAGCATCAAAATGCATCATTCCTGGGTGCACTTTTATTTCGTTTGTTTGCACTACTATGAGAGATGAAAATCTCTACCTACTATCCAGGAATATAGTAATCCGTTGTTTAGCGCATCAATCATTAGAGGTTTTACCACATTTTACCCTTTTATATTTTTGCTAAAACTTTTTACATTTTTAGCAAAATCTTCTGGACATTATGTCCAGTAGATACAAATTGCTCTCTACTAATACTTAGCAGGTGCAAAGCAATAAGAAATTCGAAGAAACCTCTCAAAACGTAATAAAGAGGATAAAAACATTTGTTGTTAGAAAATTATTCCATTCGATCAGTGATCTGAGATGTTACGATATATCACAAGTTCTTGATTTTCATTTTTCCAACAATTTTTCACTAACTTAAAATGCATTGTGGTGCTATTTCATTTTTTTTTTACATATGGCTGTTCTCAAGTGTTTCTGCATTATCGACTTTTCATTGCATTGGTTCCTGTCTAGGCTGTTTTCCCCAGTCCTTGTAGTGTTTCAAAACCACCAAACAGTCATGACTAGAACCAAAACAAAGAAAAGTCGATAACGCAGAAGCACTTGAGAAAGATTTTTCCTTTTTTCTCCTAAACATATTTTTAGCACATATAGTCAAGTGTGCTAATCTGGGCGCTTCGCTATCTGGATCGTTTATGACTAATCCACTTTATATTTGAGCGCTTTTTGTGGAATATATACAGTGATTTTAATGACCAAATCTCTCAATAATTTGGGTGACATTTTGCCCCATATGCCCGATTGAGAGAGAGTCTACTGTACTTCAAAATGGCGAATTTTCCGGTCATAGGCTTGTTTGGACGAAATGTTCGTCCGGACTACCTCTAAAACATATCCGAAAATCATTGAAAAAGCTTGGGGCAATTTGAGAAAATCTGAAAAACATTGTTTGGGGGTGAACGAGGGATAAAGGCAAAAAGGAAAAATCAAAATTCACATCCCTTTCTTTCTCAATTGTTTTGCATATGTCTATCATATTCTTTTGCACTGCGAATTCGATTGAACTAAATTGAATTTGTTGTGATGTTTAAAAGAAGAAGAGTGCGAAAGAATAAGATAGACATGCAAAGCGTGTGAGGAAGAAAGGAATTCGAATTTCGACTTTATAAAATTTTACTGACCTAAAAGTTTGTACCGGAGGCATTCTAATTTAAAGTTGCAACGGGATAATTTGGATATGGATCTAAATTTAAATTTTGAGATTTTCTCACTGTTTTAGGTAGAAAGAAAAAGACCACAAAGAAGTTCTCCTGGTATTCTTTTTCTCTTGACTCATCTAAAACGGTAAGGTCTAAGGACATCTCAAAATTCCAATTTAGTTTTTGTTTAAAATTATCCCCCTATAAACTATTTTAGATTGTTTACAAAAAAATTATTTTTAATGATAGATTTCTCTTAAGAATTTTGAAATACCTTTAGTGCTTTAAAATGATTTTAAAAATTAATACCCGTTAGGAGCTTTCCGAGAAAAGCTTGTAATGTGCTGGACACACTTACGACTAAAGTCCAGAGATGACTAAGCTCGTTCATAGCCAAGTCAGTTCCTGACACACTACAAACGAGGCTTAACATTTTCTGGCACTCACAAAACATAACTTTCGTGAGTTTTTATGCAGATATTTCTACTGAAATGCACTAGCAGTCCTTTGAAAATGAAATTATTTTTGAATTTACTTCACAATTCAAGTATAACAACAAGAATTAATCAGTAGAATCGCCAAAATTGGCTTAAGTCGCGAATTAGCTTCCACCTCACAAATAGTTGTAATTAACAATAATTATTGCACGTGTAATGAGACATGATATTACAAATAGTTTCATTTTCAGAGGAGTATTAGTGCATTTCAGTAGAAATATCTACATAAAAACCCACGAAAGTTATGTTTTGTGGATACTAGTGAATGCCAATCCTCGTTTATAGTGTTTCAGGAACTGATTTGGCTATGAACTAGCTTAGTCACCTCTGAACTTTAGTCGTAAGTGTGTCTAGGGCATAAGATACTAGACAGACCTAAACTCTTGAGCATTAGTCGAAAGGCGACTTTGTGCAATTAAACTAAAACTATTTTTCAATTAACCTTTTAAGGACGATTGGAACACCGGTGTCTCAAAAAATTCTTTTCGCTACGGTCTTGTAAATTTATGTTTTGCTCTAAGAAGTCAGAAAGAAGTCGAAAGTCAGACACTCTCGTCCTTAAAGGGTTAATCTTCAATTTCGCCCAGACCCTTTACACGTGGCTAACTTAATGCCCTTTACGATTTAAACCAAGATACGGCTTAACGTATTAAACCGATAAATGGCTTAATTAGTGGGAAACTGATGGAAATTTCGTCAAATTATTATTTTGTTTAAAATTACGTTAGGACGTCTCTCAGCTTAAGTCATGAGTTTATCTAGGGCATAAGCAAACGTTTCCTTAAATCACCAGGATTCCTTAATTTATCCATCAATAAAATTAGTTCTTATTTGAAAATTTCAATTTGTAATAATTTGCTTCAGTACATTCATAATCCATGCACTAAAATTTTTAATCTTAATTATTGTTCTATGCTATATTAATCTGGCTTTGTATGGGAATACTCTCGCTGTGAATTTCACAATCTTGTAAGACCACTGGAAAAGTGACACCCTTCGCTATTTTTGTGATGCAAATGATGAATGACAAAGAATGGATGACGCGACATTTTCCCCTGTTCACAATATGTAAATTTTATATAACGAATAATTTACAAATTACCGTAAATCTCAGTAAGTAAATTTAAAAAAAATCGCAGTAATTGCGAAAAAAATAAATAAAAACCATTCATGCCAGCACTAATTGCTGGACTTCGAAAAAATGCTGAGATAATAATTGTGTCAAGCACGTGGAATTGAAAAAAGGTAAAATAGAAACCTGTAATTCCCGGATAATGACATTGCGACTCTTCCCCTGGAGCACCATCTGAGCCTGTGAGACAAGTTCCTCTGGGACAAAGGGAGTCGGCACAGTGACCATTGAACGTCCAGAAGATCCTCCACCAATGATGACTCCAGTACTGCGAGAACCACTGCCACCTCTCACGGATGCTGTTCGCATGATACGAGCACGGGATCTGGCCAGTTGCCTCGAGGTGCCAGGTGAATTCTTCGAGCCACTCGATGAATTATTGGCAATTCCACTGCTGCCTCCATTGCTTAAAAATCAAAAGTAGCAGTTTCCATTAGCACTTGGGTGTTGGCATTGCGCATCGGTTTAACTAATTACTTCTTCGTTGGCTCCTGCTTGCTCAAGTCCAGGCGTTCGGGAATAACGGAAAATGCCACACGAAAGGCCCTGCCATCCTCAAGGAGGAGACCTAGATGTGACGGACCAATCACCACCTGCTTCACGGGAACCTTCAGGGATGCCAAAGCAGCAGGGGTCGGTGATCCATACTTATTGATTTTGTCTGCCACTTCACGGATTCTGCACGACATTTTGGGGAAGGGGGAGATATTCAGGGATTTTATCACTTCTTCTAGTTCTAGCATATTGACTAACTTTCGCAAAAAAAAACAAATTCCGAGACAAACGTTTTTTGACTCATTTACGAGTTTAAAAAAAACAAAAAACATAATTCCTAATTTAAAATAAAAATATCTAATTAAAAGAATAATTTAAGCAATAGGAAGAAATTTGCAATTGTACATTAGCAATGACCACGTTTCTGCATGGAAAAAAGCTTGATTGGCCAGCAAAAAAGTCCGGAAGGAATCCACCCCAAAGAGGGGGCTCACAAATGCATCATTGAACGCAGAAACGTCTGGAAAATTCCGAGATGTGGTGCAAATGTTTGGAAATATTTGGGAAAAGGCCCCGAAAAAGCCACTAATGACCCAATATTTCGTAGTAAATCCAAATGGCTGCACCAAAATCGCCATTATATCATTTGTGGGCCTCATATAGAGGCGTATATGGTAGAAAATGGAATATATTTGCTACCTATCATTGAGCTGATCTTCCGTGCCTGGCAAAGGATGAACCACAAAATGCAACGAGGACATCTCTGTCGATTTCTAAACTATCACTAAACCAATTGGTGAGTCTTTCACTTCAATTTTCACACACTTTCAGAACTCCACATCACTGAAAATGAGCTCAAATTTAATGAAAAAGTTTTCCACAATTTTTGCTTGCACTCGCACTATCGAAATGTGTAATGGCGTCGAGAGTGTCAATATGACTGTTTTCCCATCCGAAAATTCCCGAGTAAAATTCACACAAAACTCATCGAAAGCCGATTGCTGACGGCGAAAATGGCGAAAATGAACAAAAAAAACTCAACGAAAACAGCAATAAACATAACCTCCTGCGTTTTCAAAAGAATAATAAATTTTTCCTCAAGATTTTTTCCTCAATATCTCAATGTCATAAGTTCACAAGCATTCTCTGTGGTTGTTCCAGTTCTCGGTAGTTTTATTTGAATCCCAAAATTGTTTTGAGACAGTGAAAATTTCTAAAAATTATTCTTAGAAAAATCAATCAAGCAGCATGTCGCTAATTGCAAAATTGGCACGTTTTGCCCAAAAATCCCAGTTATTAGTGAATTTAAGGCATAGTAATGTAAGATTCCTCTCTTCCGGCTACCAAAAAGCCCTCGCGAGATACCCACTGCTTACACAGTCAGTACAGACGGGTATTCTTATGGCTTCGGGGGATTTAATTGCCCAAACAATGGTGGAGAAAACAAATGTAAATAAACTGGATTATCGCAGAACTGGGCAATTTTTTGCCATTGGTTTGCTCATGGCAGTAAGTAACAAATATTTACGTAATATAAAACACTGTTGGATACTCTCTAATAAGACACAATTTCAAAAATTAATGACGAAGAATTCCACACCAAAAGAATCGATATTGATAAAAATAAATTCATTCAGAATCCAAGGTATAAGAAGCAGGAAATGAGGGATTTATACCTCTTTCGTAACATTATTGTCTTTAAAAAAATATATAGAACATTTTAAGTGTAGGGGCACTATTTTCTGTACTTTCTTTATAAGCTCCGCCCAAAAATATTTTAGGTCACGCCCTCCTTAGGGGTGAAGGAAAATAGGGCATTTTTGAAAGAGGGGTAAATTGGGTAAATTTAAAATTAGGAATTATCTCCTGTATTTATGTGGAACTGAGTCGTATCACAATGTAATTCAGCTTCACAATCTGTTTGTGCAGCTAAATTATTTCACGATAAGGGTCAATTTTATTTAAAAATAGGTGAAAAATGTCAATTTTAAAGGTGTCCACTTCCCCCAATTTAAATTTAACAGCAAAAGAGCTGCCTTATAAAACTAAGACTGTTGCAAGCCTTTTGTGCACCTTTAGAAGGCCTATACACGGGGTCTCGGGATTATGCAAATACATTTATAGACCTAATGCATTTTTGCCAACCACTAGCTTTTCAAATACCTCTACGGGAAAAAACCTCGTAAATCCCGTAAATTTGCATACCCGTAAAGAAATCCACGGATATGCAAATTTTCTCTATAAAGGGTTTCCAAAATCCCGGGATTTTTTTTTTTATATTTCGGGATCTCAGAATTTATATATATGCCATTGATCCCGAAAATCGAGATCACGGGGACTGAAAAATCTAGGATTTTATGATACCGGCTTTCGAGATCCCGATATATAAAACTAAGTATGCGGAATCCTGGAATTTTCAGGGTCTCGGGATTTTCGGGATCCTCGGTTTTTCGGGATCTAGAGATTTTCAGTTAAACGCAATCTAATATTAATTCCTGTAGAAGCTCTTAATCTTAAGACTTAACAGAATAAAGAACGCTATATGCAGATAATAAGAATTTTGTTTCTATAATGCCTTGCTTAGAGAATAATATTAAATAATAAAGAAAGGAAAAGGCTTCTTGGTTTAATTCGAAGGCATTTCTGATCACTTTCTTAGTTTTTTATTGAAAAACTATTTTGAGAGAGCAGTTATTATAATCCACTTTTTGAAACTTGTCATTAGCCTCAAACGCAAACGGTAACAGATATTGACTTTCGGTTTTCAATGACCCCCCCTCCCACTTATGAGGGGATATGCAGCATACAGTGCCCTCTTTTTTTATTCAAGTAATTGGGAGACAAAATGATGAACGTCCGCTTCTTGGAATGAGTATTTGAATTTGTTCAACGCTTCGAAAATAAATTAAAAATCAGGGGCCCATCAAGCGTAATAAAAAGTGAAGCTATTTTTCACTTTTCCTTGTAAAAATTTTGCAGATTGCACCGCGACAATCAAATTTGCAAACAAATTTGCTCGTAATTCTTGTATTATTTCGGCGAGCATTATGAAATATGTATTTTTAGATAGCTTTTAATGCACGATTTCGAAATATATCAGACTCATAAGTCAATTCTCTTTCGGAAAAAACTTGTCAATAATCTTCAGCGCCTCTATGCAAAAACGTATAGAAAAATGAAATGTCGAGAGGCCCCTGTTAGAAATAATTAAAAAGAACATTATTAGAGAATTCTTTGTTTTTATAATCGATTTATTAACCAAAAATTCTACAAATTTATTTATTTTAACTATAAAAACTTCCCACTTCCAACTATCCCGTGTTGGAAGAATTTACTAAGTCCATTGTAGACCACCCAGAATCGCCCTCCCGTGGTGTGAATGCATCTTCCATGCTCCCGGAGTTGTTGGGCAAAGGCGGTGCATTATATTACGTCATTATTACATGTGAAAATTGTCTACAAACATTTAGATCTGCACCGGTCGGGACTCGAACTCACAACTTTGAGTCAAGCCGGGAAATCTATCCGCTCAAGAGCCAACGCTTTTATCTATTGCGCTACCGATTCCCCATATTTTAAATGAAACCATCAAGATGTGTTCCGAATAACTCTGATCTGGATCTGTGTAGAGAGCGTAAACTATCTAAGTTAAGTAAATCCATGTTTTTTTTTTACTTTTATTTCGAAAACGTCAAGATTTCATCCATATCATCCATATGGGATAGTGACCAATGACCCAAAAGCTTTCAGATATTAAATTTTCGAAGGTAAAATTGAATCACTTTAGAGTCTGTTTTTCATTCGATTTGCTTAAACTTGGATTTTTTTGAAAGATACCTTGAAATTTTCTACCTATGCATTGGTCTTAAAAGTTAATGAACCGATAAAGTACCTGTGCGTGATTTATCTTTCTCGAATATTTTTCAAAAGTTTATATTATTTGTTCGAAAAATTGTAACAGGACTAGAGACCAAACGGTAAGAGATATTGATTTCAAGTCTTCAGTGACCCCCCCACACCCCCCACACTTCAAACAAGTCAATGTTCTCTCGGATTTTTTCATTTTTCTTCTCACTTCCCTTCGGCCGATTCAAAACTATGATTTTTTTATATTTTGAAAAATGCTATAAGATTATTTATAATGTTCAAATGGAATAAAAATATTGAAAAAATTAATGGTATTTCACCACACTATAATAATGAGACTAAAGTAAATACGATCTGTCACAATTTCTCGTAAGCAACTACTTACAGTGGCCGCTTTCTAATCCGGATCGCCGTAATCCGGACAAGTTCTCGACGGTTACATTTAAAATACTTTTGAGGTTATGTATGCATGCGTGTTCAGCAATTAAAATGAACTATCCTGTGACATTTTTGTTTAATAATGAACTATAATAAAATAGACTGCTCCAATTATGTCATTTAATCTTCTGTAAAAGTTTTATTCTAATTCTACAAAAAAAATCTTGTATTATATTTTCGAGACGTTGAATAAATTCAAAAAATCCATCCGGATTACGAAGCGGACATCTGTCATTTTGTCTCCCAATCATCCGGATTACAAAGCGGGCACTGTACTTTGAATTTTAAATAAAGCAATTTTATTTTAATTCAAATAATATTCAAAATTGAGCGAATTTAGTGTTAAAATATTCTAAAAAGAATATTTTTTGTCTTTATTCATTAAATGTTTGGTGAAAATTTATTTCAGTCTATTTGTAGTGTTCAACCTGTCCAACTTTACCCTCAAAATGTTCTAAAAACATTTTGGACTTAAAGGAACTGCTTGTAATTTCGGACAGCTTTTAGATTCCAAAAGCTGTCCGAAATTACAAGCAGTTCCTTTAAGTCCAATATGTTAAAGTTGTCTAAAATAAAGTTCTTCGGTTATTTTAAAAAGGTCAAAGAGTTCAATATTGCGCACTCTCAACCAGTTTTATTGAACATGCAAAAAAATAATTCACAGAGAGCTCTTCTATTTTATTCATGATTCCATGACTCATGAGTTCGAGCATTCTGCAAAAGCTACTGCTTTGTCAGCTGTTTTGTTTTGTTCAAGTACGGCGAAAATCTGACAGCTGTACTGTGACGCATTGTTTTTGTGGGCCATTGCCTCGAAAAAAAACAAGCCAAAAAGTGATAAAATCCTGCAAAATTCACGGATATTCGACGGCAATCTTGAGCTGCAGTGTTTCAAGAATATATTCCAGTGGTTCTGACCACTTGTAGTCAATGTATAGTGTCGTCCAGGAAAGTGCTGTGCAATTCTTTGTCTCTTGAGCGGAAGTACTAGGAAATTACTGGATCAACAATGCCTATTCTGTACAGTGTTATCGCACGCGGGAGTACCGTCCTGGCCAAGTATGCAGATTGCGTGGGGAACTTTGCTGAAGTGACAGAGCAGATATTTACGAAGATTCCACAAGAAAATAACAAACTCACCTATTCCCATGGCGCCTACCTGATACACTACATTTGCGAAGACAGGATTACGTATATGTGCATTACTGATGGGGATTTCAAAAGGGCCAGGGCATTCATGTTTTTGGCTGAGATCAAGAAGAGATTCATCTCGACTTATGGACTCACAGCGGCCACAGCTATTGCCTATGCAATGAACACTGAGTTCTCCAAGGTCTTGTCCACCGAAATGAAGAAGTTTAGTGATTCTGTGGAGTACGATTCTCTGGCTAGGGTTCATGGGCAGATAGACGAGCTGAAGGATATCATGGTGAAGAATATTGAGAATGTGACTGCTCGAGGGGAACGTTTGGAGTTGCTGGTGAATAAAACGGAAAATCTCCGGAATACATCTGTCTCCTTTCGTCACACATCCCGGAATCTCGCTCGAGAAATGTTTTGGAAGAATATCCGAATGTATGTGATTCTGGGAGCTATTATTGGCTTTATCATCTATGTGATTGTGTCCATGGCATGCGGAGGACTCGCCTGGCAGTCCTGCATCAAGAAGCAGTGAGCATCATCTAGCCCCAAATTTATTTTTCTCTTTTTCCCACTTTACGCTGGATTCTGAGTATTATAGTCCCCTCATCTATTTTTTTGACCAATAAAGTTATCTTTTTATCGCGAAAATAAATTGTTTATTTTGTCTTGGGAATCTCCCTTTTAAAATCTAATTCTCTGTTTTAGAAAGATTTTCCGCTTTTGGGTAGAGAGGTTGAAATGTAATTGAATTGATCGCTAATCAAATTTCGTAATGAACTTTTCAAAAAGCTAACTCATTTAATTTGAATTAAAAATGAATTTATGGTGAATTTTCTTTAAAAGATGTTAAATATAAAACTAGAAATTGGATTTCTGGAAGGATGTTGGGGAACTTGGGGACGCATGAGATTAACTTTTCTTAAAGAAAAATGTAGTCGTCTTAAAAGAGCTTTTATTGAAACGTTCAAGCTTTTCAAAATCTGCTCAGTCAAAATCAAAATCGGTTTAGCGTTAAATTTTTAGCGAGTTTAAAAAAAAACTGCAGAGCTTTTGAAACTTAAAAGAGAATTTTCCATTCATTTTTCTTCAAGGGAAAATCTTATTAGTGCCCAGAAAGCTTTAGCTTACAAAATTCGTCAGGATTGTCAAACTTGGATTTAAATCAAATTAAATTTTTAAAAACAAAAGTGAATATTTTTCATTATCGGAATTTTCTCATTTTTTTAATTCTCTTTGGAAATGTTTTTGGCAATTTTTATGGAAATGTTTTCGTCTTTCCAAAAATTATTTATTATTTATTTCAGAGGTGTGCAAAAACCGTTTGAAACCGAACAAACGTCAAATAAAACTTTGTACGTCAACTTTGAAAAACTAATGAAAAAAATAAAAGCTATCAAAAGGTATTAAAATAATCAAAATTGATTTGAAAACGCCATTTCCCTCAGGAAAGGCTATGCAGGTCTAACATCGTCAAAATCAGTGGAGAATTGCATCAAAAAACAAAGCTTTCCAAGAGCAACAAGTTCGTAATTGTTTTTTCAAAGGTCCTATCCTACACTGAGAAAAAAAAGAGGGTGCGATTAACATTTTTTCCTCAGAACTTTAATACTTTTTAGGTGTAAAAATATATCAACATTTTTTAATGTTAATTTTACACCTATTTAAGGGTAAAATTAACATGAAAAAGGGTAACTTTAACCCCTAATACACCTAAAAAGGGTAATATTTACACCGATTTCGGATCAATACTGCAGGGTAAAATTAACATCTCCGGAATGTTATTTTAACTTTTTCGGATTTCTCTCAGTGTAGGAAACGATTTTATTGATTTTTCTTCTATACGATCAAATTCAAAAAAAAATCTTCAAAATATTATCCTCTATTACCTGGAACTGATAAAATTTCAAATTTGACCCTTCTCTCTTGGCTGCGTTCTTAATATCGGAGACAGCTAAAATTCCGAACGCCAATATCCCGAAAGCCAAAATCTCGAATTTTCAAAATCCTGTTAGGGATGAAATTATATGGAGGATAATGTGCAGAATAATTTCGCAAGACACAGAAAATGTCCCTTTGCCTTCAGCAAGCGCGGGTGCAATTATGGGAGTAGCTAAGACACTTTTAAGAATTCGAGATTTTGACTTCTGGAATTTTGGCTTTCGGGATTTTGACCAGGACCCAAAATTTAGTCATTATAAAGCTTAGGATCGTGCAAAGCATGGGCACTTTCCCTTAACACACTAGAGAAATTTATGTCAATATTGAAGCTCATTTCCTACGCTTGTGTAGGAAAAACTTTTCAATATAGCCATAAATTTCTCTAGTGCGTAGACGCCATTAGGCCTGTTTTAGAATTCTTGGCGATTTTTTCTAATGATCAAAATATATCAAAGGATCTGTAAAAATTTGTATGAATAAAATAAAATTAAAGAGTTTTTCCTGTAAAAGCGTAGGGAATTTGCTCCAATATGGACATAAATTTCTCTAGTGTGTAGAGGCCATTAGGTCGTTATTTTGAGCAAAAATTAAAATAATTTAAAAGTAGTAGGGGAAAGTGCTCTCCCATCGAACGTTCATGCCTTCGAATAATGTGAATTTCTTTTGTTTTTTGTAAGAGATTTACACTAAATTATCACGGAATTATCAACAATTGATGATAAGCCATCTAATATTTAATAGAAATGTGTAAGCCTCTTAGGAAAACTAACAGAAAATTCACATTATTCGAAGGCATGAACGTTCCAAGGGAGAGTACTTTCCCTTATAGGCTCTTATCGAGACCTAGAACATGTCAATGGCATTGGTCCTGTACGTAAAAAAATGATTAAAACGTTGAAGAAGTAAGGGAATATGGAAAACTGTCGCTGACTAATTAAAGAATTTTCTTTAATTTTTTATGAATGCTTTCGACTTAAAACGTCTAGTTAGCAAAGTTTATTCCGAAAGTTCATTAACATATCCTTGTTTGTTAGTAATTTTTTAATCAAAAACAACGCCGTTTCTACACAGAATTGGTATCCAGGAACTTTTTCCTATTCCCAGAACTGAAAATTCCCGCAAAAATATGATATTTTATCACGGTGAGAAAGATCATATCGCCAGAAGAGCTCAATGTCATATCAAAAAGCACATATAAGAACGACTTTAAGGATTGGTTATCGTGTCGAGATCTAAAATCAAGTTTGTTTTGCCCAAAAACGGACTACGGCAATGGCAAGCGGACTTGCCGACATCAAATCCCCTGCTCCGCATGAAGCAGGGGCTAACGAAAAAACACACAAGTAGGGGGTGGTTTGGATCACCCCACAATCACATAGGATGTCACATTCGGAGAATCTCCATCACCGTCTGTTGTCTCTCGAGCGCACCACGCCGCTTCTCAAACGATTGAGAGACTTCCATGTCTTCCAGTCTTGGTCACCACCAGGAGGAAAACCTTCACTTAATTCGACAAAATCTGGTGAAAAAATTCCTCCCACAGATTGAGACTGGCCTCCTCCAGAGATTTGTAAATTGGTTTGACAGAATGGCTCCTGTGAGACTTTTCAGGGTTTCAGACCTAGCCATATGGCTTAACTGCTGTAATTTCTTATCAGTCAAGATTTCTTGGAAAAATTTTACTTAAGATTGAATTATTAAGGGCAAATGTTATATTAGATTCCAAAAAACTAATAAAATTGTTTTATATGGGATTTTGAGACCTTCGAGAACTGGGTTAAACCTCTAGTCTGAAGATGGCCTTACACTTGGTTTTTGTGACCATGGAGAAGATGCTTCGGTTCAGAAAGAACCTTGGACATCTCTCTTACTAGAGATGACAAGGGTTGATAGAAGCTCAAGTACAAATGCATTAGGGTAAGTGTGCCAAATTCCGGCCAGCTTGCAATTTCGGCCACCTTTTTTGTTCCTCAAATTTTCATGAACTTTTAGATTTTACGTACTCTAGAGATTATACAATGCAAAAGAATAACAAAAAATGTAGCTTCGACAAACGAGATGACCTGAAAAAGACATTGGAAGAATTTAGGAAGGGCAAGGAACTATGAGAATGAAGGTGGCCGAAATAGGGCACCAAAGCTATGTCTATATTTTTATTCATTTTAAAATGTATTAAGAATGATTTTGGAGTAAATCAAGATGGTAAACTCTTTACAAGGTTCCAAGCAACACTCTTTCAGAAGAAAGAATAAAAAAATCAATTTGTATTTAAAATATTATATTACATTTCAAACTTGAGACTTCGACGCTTGCATGCAACTATGCCGAAATTTGGCACACTTACCCTATATCTGAATGAGATTACTTTGAAGAGAACCAAATAGATTTTGATTAAAAAAATATTTTTCTAGAAAAATGAAAATTCACCTTTCTTTCTGAACACACCTCGTATATCTATCGAAAAAAATCTCTATTTCTTGGATCTGAGTTTAATTATTCTCCAGAAGTTTTATTTCTCAATCAGATTTCAATCGGTAGGGTAAAATGATGTAATTTGGAACCATTTATAACTTGGGACATTTGAGATTTTCTCACTATTTCAGAGATTCAGAAGGCAGAAAAGCTGTTCCTTTTCTTAATCGTCTTTTCTTCTATTTCGCGGTCTTTGTTTTCTCTTTGCTCATCTGAAACAATGAAAAAATCTCAAATGTCCCAAATTGTAAATAGTTCCAAATTACCTCATTTTACCCTAATTGATTTATCTTTCCGAATTTTGGTTTGGTTTATAAAAAAAAGTATTTTCTTGTAATTTTAAAAATTGAACTGAAAAGTCGTTTCGTTGTACTTTTGCTTCGAAATAAAGAGAGTTGATAACAAAATCTTTCTCTGGTTTATCTTTATCTGCTGCTTATAGTATTTTTCTTTACTTTCAGGGGCCAGGACTGAGATTTTGGTATGGTGTTTTGGATCGTCATATTCACGGGAGGAATCTTAAGATAAAGACACTGAAAAAAGTAGCTCTGGATCAACTAATTTTCGCTCCCACCTTCATGATGGCTTTCCTGGGGGTTGTTGGTGTAATGAAGGGTCAAAATCGCGTTGAAATTGAAGAAAAAATCCGTGCAGATTATTTAGATATCCTCCTGACAAATTACTGCATTTGGCCGTGGGTGCAGTTAGCTAATTTTTCCGTTGTTCCCCTCAACTATCAGGTATTAGTTGTACAATTTGTTGCCATATTCTGGAACACGTATTTATCATGGAAAACGAACAAATCGCAAGAGAATCTTGCAATGTCGACGTGAGTAAAAGATTGTAATTTTTTATAGATCTACAATCAAGAAATGATTTTTTTTTAATTCAATTGACAGAGGTACACAATGATTTTTGATTACGAATTTTTCTTAATCCTTTTTTTTTCTGAAATACAATATTTCGTGCAACAGACATATTTTTTATAGTTTTTTTTTTACTGAAGTCAGATGAAGAAAATCAAGAATAGTTTTTTTTTTCTTTTTAAATTAAGTATTTTACTTGTGATGTGTAGCGATGCACAATAAAATGTAATTGTAAATTACACAAACAGATCCCAATTTAAACATGTTCCTAATTAACTCGTTTTTTTTTCTTCTTTAAATTTCCTTTACGTATATGCAAAATGTTGCCAATCATTGTATTCTTCTCGCAATATGAACACCGTCGCACAATTGTGCGAAATACAAATTTTGGTATTTATTTCTTTAGCATCTTATACGTGATAATTAAAATAAATTTTTCTATATGTTTTGGTTTAACTTTTTCAAACATTTTCTTTTTGTTAAATTCACTTTCCTCACCGTGTAAAAAAACTACCTAAAATATATTATCAATGTAGATTTTCCTCTATTTTTTTTCTTATTGTCCTATATCTATTGACGAAATAAAAGAAGCGGATAAATAAATAGTGGAATAGTTTTCTCTCTAAAATGAAAGTAAATTTAAAAAAAATAATTGTGATACTACAAAAACGGTGGTAATGACGATTTTATTTTACTTTTTCTCTCTCTAAAAATGTAATTTTTTTTGAGTAGTTATTTCTGCAAATCTAGCTGAAAATAAAAGTGTAATTTGTAGGAACTAATTTTATACAATAATGTTCTTGACTATTGAAAAGATTTTTCACTTAGCCACTACTGTAAATGCAAAGAAGGTTTTTTTCTCTTTCACGATTATATAATTCCAATAAGAGCCTTTAATAGTTCAGAAAGCTCCTAAAATATATTCTCTATATGTAATTAAAACATGTTACTGGATTTTATTTCACTAATAAAATAAAGTCATTAAATCAACGACCTCGGAGAATTTCTTTGGATAAAAATCTTTCCAATTTGCTGCATTTGTCGTTCATTTTATTCTTATATTTTTTTTTTAGCTTAGAACCCTGTATATATTAAATATACAAATTACGTGCATAAAATAATTCATTTCTTCGATTATTTTTTTTTTTTAAGATTCTAAAAAATAGCTGATAGTTAAATAGTTTTTTTTTTCATTCTGTCTTCTCACTATAATAAAACTATTAGTGGCAAGGTTGTATTCTCATCTGCGACAATACATAACATTTGGTCTCAAAATCTCAAAGATGACATAACTTTTTTTTCAGCAGTATTGATATAGTCACACAGTTAAATATATTTCCTTATCATGACTTTCCTTGTTATCATTAAACAATGAAAATATACAAAAATCACACAACATTTTTTTTTCTTCAAATCACAAAAGTTCGATTTTACCAAACAAATCATCATTTTGCCCAACGTGACATAACTCTCTCTTCATGCAATGAAAAAAAGAAACATATTGGTTGAGTCCCTTCCACTCCCAAACAATAAATTGGGAACAATTTGAGGAAAATTGAACTTTCAGGTTGGCCGTTAATGTCGATGAATCTCTGCTTGGTGTTGCATTTTCAATATCCATTATTATCAAATGCAGAGATTCGTGAGCTTTCGTTTAATCATCCTTTCTTTCCAGTCCACAAATATCTCCTATCCCCCCATATTAAAATAATTTACTCTTTTTTTACCTCGAAAAATAGTTACCATCCGCAGTTTAGGTCTTTTCAGTTGTTGTAGGGGTTGTATTACTAGTCGTTGCTGTGCTAGTAGCCTGTGACGAATTGACTCCACTGGGACCAGCCTCAGACGATGGATTGTCTGGAAAATATAAGGATGGAATGGATCCTATGAAATGTAGACCCATGAACCTTATTAAAATTTCCAGTACAATTTTGGGACACTTGGGGCAAAATGTAACAAATCAGAAATTCCAAAGTCGTTATCTAAAGTTATCGTTCTAAAGTCGTTAATATGGAAATCTTTTTTTTTTTGGATCCGACGAGGGGTAATTAAAGGACGAAGCCCGCAACAATGATCCCAAGGAATGAGAGCATTAGTCGCCACAGATTTCCTACAACTCTCAGAGCCTAACTATCCGCTACTCCTCTATACGATATCCTTCTAAAAGGGTGAATCGGGAACTGGTAAAAATAAAATGGTTAAATTGATTTTTTCAGAAAAAATGTATCATATTTGATCCTTTGGAAAATTGGCATCGCGAAACCCGAGAAACCCGGTTTTTGCATTTGGAAATCCGAGAAACCCAAGAATTGCATCGCGATACCCGAGAAACCAAATTTAAGCAGTACGAAACCCGAAAAACCGTAGAAACCCAGTTTTTTTTATAGCGAAACCCAAGCAACCCAAGGAATGCATCGCGAATTCCGAGAAATTTAGTTTTTGCTTCGCGCAACCTTAGAAACTCAAAAATTGCATCGCGAAACCTGAGAAATCCAATTTTTTGCGTCGCAAAACCCGTGAAACCCAGTTTTTGCATCGCATAACCCTAGAAACTCAATTTTTGCATCGTGAAGCTTGAGAATCAAGAAACCCTTGTTAGAAAATTCTCATTAATTAAAAAAAAATAATATGAAAATGGTTTTTCTGGAAAAACCCCATTCTTAAAAATTTTAATGTTTTTTTTACTATTTATCAGTATCATTGAGTACTATATTCCTTGAAAAATTTAACTTTTAATTTTGAGTTTAACAGGTTTAATTTTAAAAATGCAGCGAAATTTTAATTATTTTTAATAAAAGCAAAAGTGGAAGCTATCTTTTTCAAGGAATGTAGTACTCAATGTTATTATTCTTAATCGTGTCGGAATACTTGTTACAATGTAATCATGTTATATTGTTGCTGTTGTATCCCGTGTTCGAAGAATCCGCTAAGTCCATCAAGTACTCAATGTTGATCAACGGTAAAAGATCGAAACTTTTTGAAAGGATGGTATTTTGATTAAGATTGTTTTGAAAACATGCACAGCTTAAGCATGAAATGATTAAGATTGTGCTGAAAACATGAACAGCTGTTACTGTGTTATCACACTTGCACATTAAAATTTTAATATGATTCACATTAATTGTCGCTGGTGAGAGTCCAAATGTGTAATTTGTGTGTTTGAATCATTTTATATTCAAAATTTGATCTATTTGTTGATAAAAAGGTAGACTTAGCCCGCAAAATTTGATATAAATTGATTTATAGCATTAATGCGAAAAATTAATGCGATTTTCTCTTTAATTTTTTAATGTGAAAAATATTTATGCTTTAGGTAAATTTAAACTTATTTTTGCAGGCCAAGTCCACTACTTTATCATTAAAAAAAAACCAAATATTAAGTGACTCAAAGACACAAATAACATATTTGGACGCTCACAAGCGACAATTAATGTGAATCACATTAAAATTTTAATGTGCAAGTGTGATAACGCCGTTAGATTTCTTAAAACAGATGGTGCTCGTCAAAACCGGTACAGCCGAGCACGGCTCAAGAATAAAATGGATAAAATTGAGCATAGTCCTGCATAGCTCAAACAAAATTGAATCTAAATTTTTAACAGATTTCTTAATCTTAATCGTTTTATGTTTAACAGTTGTGCGCGTTTTCAGCACAATATAAACCTTTTCATGCTTGAGCCATGAAGATTTCATGCACAATGTCTCAGAAGTACCAGTTTTATACACAATAGGGCGTTTCAACTAGGAAAAATTTTTTTGGCACTATTCTTTCGGTGCTGTATTTGATGAGACAAGAAAGTTTTTCTTCTACGACCATATGATCAGACGCTGTTTAGAGGTGGCTGAACGACCCTCTCTGTAGTGTAAAATCCGGTAAAATCAGAAATTTGTTCTACAGAGAGGGTCGTTCAGCCACCTCTAAACAGCGTCTGATCATATAGTCGTAGAAGAAAAACTTTGTTGTCTCATCAAATACAGTACCGTGAGAATAGTGCCAAAAAAAATTTTTCCTAGTTGAAACGACCTAATACACAATCTGAACCATCGTATACTTGAGTTATGCGTATTTTCAGCACAATTTTTATTTAATATATTGAAGTATTTTTTTTTATTTCAACTCGAAATCTTGAAAGAATATAAGGACAAAATGCGTTTCAGGAGCCAAGAGGAGCGCCAAGAAAGCTGTTCAAGAAATTCGGCGCCCCCAAAAAGCATCTGAAGGAATTTAAAGTGTCCCTTTTTATTTCAACACGAAATCTTGCAAAAATATAAAGGCAAAATGCTTTTTGAGAGCTTTATGGGCGACAAGAAAGCCTATATGTGGAGCTCAGAGACAAAATGGCAAATATACTATGGCTAAAGCATAGGATATGTGTCATTTTGCCTCTGAGCTCCACATATAACAATAGAACGGCCCAGAAAGTGAGGGAATTAAAAAAGCTTTTTCTTTACTTCAACGCGAAATTTTGATAGATAAGAACAAAATTTATTTTAGGAGCAAGAGGAGCGCCCTAGAAAGCCTCGTAAAGAAATTAGAAGTTTTTTTTAAATTTATTTTAAGGCGTCATTTTGGTAGATTATAAGGACGAAATGCAACTTAAGAACCAGAGGGCGTCCCAGAAAGTTTTTGAGAAAATTAAAAGTTTTTTTTTTATTTCAACGCGAAATTTTGCAGAATTATAAGGACAAAATTCATTTTAAAAGCTAGAGACACGCCCCAGAAAGTCTCTGAGAAAATTAAAACTATTAACGCAAATTTTGGTAGATTATAAGGACAAAAGGCATTGAAGAACTAGACATTGTGACATACATTGGGTAAACTTGTGTCCAGTTCGCCTTTTCTACCTAATCTAAGCCAAGATTTTTCATGATAAAAATGGCTTTTGGTACACAATTTTTTTGTCAGTAAGGAGGCTCCCCTAATAAGGAGGCAAAAAATTAGGTGTTTTTCTAAGATTTTTATAAAGACAAAACCAAAAAATGACCAAGCTTGAACCAAGATTGATCCAAAATCTGTGTAAATATTACTCTTTTTAGGTGTATTAGGGGTTAAAGTTACGCATTTTCATGTTAATTTTACCCTTAAAAAGGTGTAAAATTAACATTAAAAAATGTTGATATATTTTTACACCTAAAAATTGTTAAAGTTCTGAGGAAAAAAAAGTTAATCGCACCCTCTTTTTTTTCTCAGTGAACCTTGCCTCAAAATTTTCTATGCTTAAAGGCCCTCCCGAGTAGCTTTAAAATTAAATAATACCTTGATACTTTAATTGTAGATAAATATTAAAGATCTGTTTTTAACACTTGGAAGGATCCTAGTGGCAGCCGCTGCTAATTTAGTTTTCAATTTTATTTTTTATAGTGAAGAATATATCATTTCGCCTGGAGGCCCGATTGAATGCGTGCAGAATATATCTGGCTATTTTTTCGTTATAAATTTTTTAATATAAATTAAATATTAATGTAAATATATTGCAAAAACAAAAAAAAAACTGCACTCGGAAGGACCAAGTGGCAGTTGCTGCCATTTGCATTTTATATGGGAGTTTGACGTTCTGCAGATGTAATTTTCTTGATTGTTAGTGTATAAAAGCCCTAAAAGAACAGTTTGAAAGCGTTTTTGTTAATTATTGAGATGAAATAATAGGGAAAAGTGACATACCTTTAAATGCGTCAAAATCAGAATGCTTCAATTTTTCTCTTATTTCCCAAAGCTCAAAATCCATTTTGTTAAGCGAAGTTAATAGAAAATAGTTAATAGTATTAACTATTGTTCATAAAGTAGAATTTTTCCTTTGAAAAATAAGAGAAAAATTAAAAATTCAAAGGCTGCCGTATTAAAAGGCACACCACTTTCCCTGACTCCATGATTCTGATAAAGATGAAAACATCGAATGGTTAAAAATCTTTAGATACAGTACCCAAAGAAATGAAATTTCTGGTTCAGACACCAGAAAAGAACTGACTAAAGCTCCGAATGTTAAAATGTAATTAAAAATATCAAAATATTATGTAAAATTCGATAAGTGGCAGCGGCTGCCACTTGGTCCTTCCGTGACACTTTTAGTTAGGGTTCTACGAAGTGTTAAAGAATACGGACTTTAGGAATTGAGGGGAAATCATTAAATAAAACAAGTTATTACCTGAAGTTGATAGTGCACTGAGACGTTCTGGCAGATCCGCCGTAGTTGTTCTGCAGTGATCACTTAATATATCCGGCAGGGCATTTCTCCTGCCCACACGCCCAGAATTGTAGAATTCTGAATTTTCATCCACTGTACTTGAGCTCGCACTTTCCTCCTTCTGTGTATCCATTTTTAGAAGTCTCAGCACTAAATGAGAACACAGAAAAAATTTACACTCACTCACTGTAACAAATTGGAAAAAAGGATAAAAGAGCAAAAAGAGACGAAAACATGCACTAGGATGAGTTAGACAAATAAAAAGCATCGTTTCCAACGAGCAAGAATTATCGATAGAAATGTTTAGTAGTGAGTAGTATTTCATAAATTCAATAACAATAACTATATAATCAAGGGGAAGCAGAGAGATAATAAAAAAATGGATATAAAAGAATTGAGCAAAAATAGCAATTCACGCTTTGAGACGCGATTCAACCTCCCCTATCATCCCTTCGTAGGGGGATGGGATTTTTTTCTTCACTTATATAAATTCTCTCTTGCTGACTAAGCTTTCACGAAAACTGCGAGAGTATCTTCAATCCTTCGAGCATCGTACAGATGATATATATCACATTGTTGAAGATTTATTGTGAACAACAGAAGTGAGAACGGGGCAAAAATCTATGTTGATGCAAGGAGATGCGGGATGTCGGACATCTCTCATAGTAAACGTTACAATGTAAATATTCATACACTCCTGGCAATATTTGCTATACCATATACCTACCCTAACACAATTGCAGGATTATCTGCAGATTTATTAGATGAGAATACTTATTGAACGTCTTTCGTATGTGTTTACCTAGCTCTGGTCAATAGTACAAAAGGATAAATAATTTTATACGAACATTAGAAATATCGTATTACTTTAGTCTCTAAAATCTCTTTCTCATGCATTTTTTATATCGATTTTCATAATTTTCTGCAAAATGGAAAAATAATTTAACACTTTCTACATTGTTAAATATGCAAAGTTCGTGAGACAACCACTGGGGGTGCCTAAGTCACAATTATAAACAATTTACATATATTGCATACTCTTCAATTAAATATTTTCAGCAACGGTGGATGAGTATTCAGGTCATTGGAATTTCCAGAGTATTCTATTATTATCATTAATTATTTACAATTACAGGAATTTACTTCATTACAGAAAGCCAACTAAATTCTAAACCACTATATTCTTTATGAACCTTATGAACTAAAAGGATAAAATGTTTTGTTTTTGGTACCAATCTATGATCTACTGCCAAATTGTCATACAATGAGGGCTTCGGAATCTTTTGAATATTTCCTTTACTTAGTCCTTCACTGGCAAAATGTTACAGGCTAAATATTCTCGATGATCATCCTGAGTTTCTTTGGGCTATAAGGTTTGTGCACTAAGACAGACTTACGGCTTATGCAGAGAGACTATAATCATTGTACTGATAAACTATAAGCCGTCTCTCGACTTAAACCAAAAAATCTGTCCAGCACATTATACGGGCTTCAGACCTAAAGCTTAGCCCTAAGGCTTAACTTCTCTAATTTCTTATCAGTAGAAATTTTTTGGAAAATTTAGATTTAGAATTGGACTATTAAGAGAAAGTAATGTATTTGATTCAGAAGAACAAATTAAATTGGTTGCTATTTAGGATTTTAAGACCTTCGAAAACTAGGCTAAACCTCTAGTTTAAAGACGGTCTTATACTATATCGTTTACTAAATTCTTATCAGTCATGATTTTATGGATCTTGACTACAAATCAGAAAATTTTCAGTTTGTAAAAGCACAAAAAAATGTTCGTCAGGTAATCAAGTTTCGATTAATATTTTATGAAAGAAATACAAATATTTACAAACTTGTTTGTTTTCTTTAATAATCCATTTATATGAAAAAAAACTATCTTTTGCCCATGAATTTTTGGGAATCGCTACAAAATCAAATATTTCAAAATGGCTCGAAAAACATACTTCCGTTCTTTTAAAACCCTCAGGTCCTATACATTTGAAGCCAGTAAAAAAATATATAACCGTTTGTGACTTTGACCCCGTCTCTCTATTAATTAATTATCGAAAAATTTTATGCTTTTCATTATCATGCATGCCAGCCAGAACCTCCCTACTTTCCACTATACTATTTTTATCTTGATTGTCTAGAAAATTATTGCAATTATCTTACATTGATATAAATAACTTCAATTGATTCAATTTTATAAAATCAATTGTGAAAGGCATTTTCCACAAAAAGATCGTCTAAGACGACAAAAGACTATACAGCCTAAGAAGAAGCATTTCCGCCGTTTGGCTTTGGAGGCTGGTCGTCAACGCTGAGACAGCGGTGGACGCATGGTAAGAGGCTTATTGTCAAGACACATGAAGGCAAATAAATACAATACACTCAGTCCCCGCATTATGCACTTCGGGATTATGCACCTGACGGAATTAAGCTGGCTACACACTAGACGAAATTCATTGCAATATTTCTTTTTAATATCCAATATTGACAAGGATTGCCTCGACATTGCAAAGATTTATTGACATAAAAGTTTCAATATTGAAGAAAATTGTTCAGTGTGTAGGCAATTATTGCAATATTTGTTTCAATATGGAGCATTTTTTTTTTAAATATTTTATTTCATTATTTTGAATGGCTACACACTAGGCCAAATAATATCAATAAAAAATTTTAAAGTCACATTGAAATAAAATTTCACAGAAATTCTAAATATCAAATTAATTTGATACTCCAATTGGTCAGAAGATTTCTGTTGATTGCTTCAGGAAATCATAGATCTTCTGGGATTTTGTTGTGTATTTTATCAAATACGCCCATAATCCGCAAGTTGGTCAGAAGATTTCTCCTGGTTTCTCCAGGAAATCACAGATCTTCTGGGATTTTCTTCTGTATTTTGTCAAGAACACCCAAAATACCCAAGTAGGTCAGAAAATTTCTCGTTGTTCCGTAGATCGCAGAAGATTTCTGATTTCCTGGAGAAACTAGGAGAAATTGTTGTGTTACCAATTTGGGCACAACGGGCACAACACTGTATGAATTAATAAAATAATTTTTTTGCATTGTATCCCAACCTGGCTCACCAGATCAGGGAATAATAAGACACCGCACTCTTAAACCAGACCTGGAGCTGGTAGTTTAATTTTTTTTATTTTCTCGCCACTCTCTCCCGAAAATATCGCCTCATTTTCCATCAAAATCTTATGACCAACTTGGGTATTTTGGGCGTTCTTGACAAAATACAGAATAAAGTCCCAGAAGATCTGTGAAATTGCAAATATTGAAATATTGGTTTCAATATTCTCTTCAATGTCACTTTAAAATGTTTTTCAATGTCACTTTAAAATGTTATTATTGCAATAATTTGCCTAGTGTGTAGACAGCTTTATGACATACAATTACGCAAGTTTGCCTACCATTGGGAGTCAACTTATGAAATCATTTTTGAAATTCGCCTGAATGTATAGGGGAGACTAGGGTAAAAAGTCACAATACGGATATTTAATTTTTACAAGTTACTCGATTGCTTCAAAAATTTCTAATTAGCGCAGTTTTATAGGAAATTTACCGCTCTACAACTTTGTGAAAGTAATATTCCTCTATTTTGTAAGGAAATACGTTTATCGAGCCGATTTCTAAAAGGTAATTTTGTGACCATTCTCAAAAATGCTGGGGCAAATAGTACCAGACATTGGGTATTATCATATTTTGATTCGCTTCATTACAGTCTTCTGTAAATTTGAAAAAATACCGAGAGGACATATTTTCATAGAAAATTTATTAATCTAGACCTTTGTAAAATACCGTTTTCTCTGCGAGAAAAGTGAGAAAACGAGAAAAGCGCTTTTCAAGCTATTTTAGAAAAAAAAATGCACACAAAAAGACTGTAAATCGTTTGACCAATGCATACAACAAGCGGCGAGATATGATAATGACGTTTCTTTTCGCCGTGAGACATCAGAAATTGCTTCGCTTTTTGTTACGTTTTGCTCCATACCTTTTGTTACTTTTTACCCCAAGTGGTCACTTTTAATAAAAGGATTTCTGGAGAAAAGAATCTCTGTAAAAATCTAAAAGGTAAAAATTAATATCTGTTGTAAGGAAAATATTTGAAAAATAGGGCTAAAAATTTCAATATTTTTTTTTCTAAATTACTTGTTCAAATTCTAAGAAGCTTACGACTTTGAAGAAGGTCTATGGAGGCCATCTATGGAAAAAATTTAAGCCGCTATCTCTTTTATCTTGGAAGAAAATTGAAAATCTAAATTTTCAATTTGTGACTTTTTGCCCCAGTCTTCCATACTGTTTGTTAATGTATTTCTATTAAAGAGTTAAATCTTTTTGTTTTAACTACTTTTACTCCGCGCGTAATTCGTTCTACGGCCAATTTATTCAAAAGAAACCCGTCAAATCATTGCTCTACCTGCCGATTTTACTCTGAGGTTTTTTGAATTATAGCGGTATATTCTAGTACATTCAGAGAAAATCTGTAGATTTTCGGCAGAAATTCTTCCGAAAATCTGCAGATTCTCGGCAGAATTTCTGCATAGGAAATCCGCATAGTCTCCATTGTCTGAACAAAAATATTGTTGATTTATCAAGATACTGTACAAGTTACAAAGAAAATGGTATGCTCTGCTTAACAAGCATTACCGATTAAATGTTTTAGATGAGTAAAAAGATTCAAGACAAAATTACTAATTTCTTAAAAATCGCTAATCGAATGATACAAAAACACGAAATTTAGGTCGACAGTGTGTTCAAAGTTATCACACTTATAACACGACGTCGCAGAATTCTTTATATAAACACTGTGATATCACCAAGAATAGCTGTATTGAATTTTGCAAACTTCAGTGAAAAATATTCCATCTTTCTGGAATATATTTCACGATATATTTTTATTAGGATATTTTTCAAGTCTGGAATGTAGAAAAATCTACAGAAAATCGGCAAAATATCTACAGAAATTCGTCAGAGTATGCACCAGGATTCGTCAGAAAATCTGCAAAAATTTCTGACGAATTTTGTCCCAAGCGCAAATAAAATTCGTAGGAATATCTACAGCTTTCTCGGCAGATTTTCTGCAGAGATGTAGATATTTTCTGCAGAAATCTTAAAGATATCTGACGAAATTATTTGACGGGAAGCCCCTGCGGGTATGCAATTTTCTGCGTAATACCATTTCGCGCGTTTTTTCGGTCCTGAAAATGTGCTTAATCCCGGGACTGAGTGTATAATTTTAGTGAACATGGGATTTAGATATTGCATTAGTAACATAAAAGTTTTAGATTTTAGCCTATCCCTTTTGAAGGTGTAGGATATCCTCAAAAATTGAAAGTGCCCTATTGCAACTGATATTTTTCAATTTACTTGTGTAAAGGCCTCTACACATTAGAGGAATTTATGTCCTTATTGAAGCAAATTCTCTAGGCTTGTATAGGAAAAACTCTTCAATATGGACATAAATGTCTCTAGTGTGTAGTGGCCATAAAACTCATTAGGGGTGACCAATAATAAATTTGCATATTTAAAAATATTGTAGAACAGTTAAATTATTTTCAAATTGCCCACAAATTCTTTTACTTCCTATTTCATGCAAGGAGAATTAATTGTCTACGTCTACTGTTACCAATTGTTAGGAGTTTCAGGGAACGATTAAAAAGGAAGTGTATCATGATATCCTTGTTGATATCATAAATATTGAAGGAAGTGTTTTTGAAACATCGCTCAATTGCTAGTACACACAGAGACCACACAGAAGCATTTTCCAAGGGTGTCCAACAATATTTCTATATATATTCACGGAGGACGGCGGTGAGGATGAGAAGAGGGAGAGAGATTATTGATCGGCAAGTGATTTTAGTTTTATAATTAGTTGCAATGGCACCTTTTTTTTGGCCATCACACACTGCATTTATTATGGTTAATTGTAGAAAAGAAATTCATCAAACTAAATAATATTAAGTTTTAATTTAAACTGACTTCCCACACAATATACCTTTCAGTCTATTCAATCTTCTTGACAGGAATCTCCTTGCAATTCTCCCTGTTCTCTTGTGTGCCGTTGTCTTCATCATTGTTGTTGGCATCTTTCCGTTCTACTTGCGTTTTGTGTAATATTTTGTGTGTGTGTATTTTTTCAATAAAAGAGCATAGAGAAGAAGAGCAGAAAAGAAAAAAAAATATGTGCAAATGATTGTGAAACAATGTGCTACATGCTGAAATATATTTTTTTAAAGTAATGTCCTAATGTTTTTGATATAAAAGCTGTCGAGAGCGGTTATAAGAGATAAAAAAAAATAAAAAAAAAGAAAAGTTTGAAGAAACTTGAAGGATAATGTAGTCTTTTTGCCTTACCATCTGACCCTCTCTTCTCTTCTGGACAACTTGATTTCTCTTGCTCTTATTGTTGATGGTGTTATGAATTTCTGTTAGACAAGTGATTTGATGGGTATTTTTGCAAATTTCCCCGGCAATTTGCCCTGGAAATTCTGAGGCCCTGTGTCTCTTGTGTCTCCAATGAAATTGTCTTATTGCCCCCTTTTCACACTTGAAGTGTAAATGCCGGTAATTGACGTCATTGTGTTGTCGTAGACTCTGAAATGAACAAAATGAATAACTTAAGTACTTCATTTGCAATTTTATAGAGACTCTTGGGTAAAAAAGACATTCGCGAAAATGAATATTTTTGCGTTGATGCAATTGGAAGTATGAGTGGGTGGGATGTCCCTGAAATAATCCACCTCAAAAATACTGTGACTAACATGAACCTGGTAAATTTTCCCTTGGCACAGAGCTGCCTCCTATACCCTCTCAGACCCAGCCCAAAGGATTGTTTCAATTCAGAAGAACCACTCGACAATAGAAATGTTCGCAGCAGAAATAATCAAATAAATAATGGAAAAGCATCCTCTGAACTTGCGCTTGTTTACAATTTCATGACAAAAGTGTGGAGGAGGAGAAAGAAAAAGGATGGATTTTTGCCTTACCAATTTGAGCACGGTATCCCAGGAATTTCCAGCAATCTCCTACACCAATTCCTTCTACAACAGTGAATTATTAATTTGAGACTACGAAACACTGGAATTCACTACTCACTATTGATTAAAATTGATTTTTTATGCCTCACAAAAACATTCGTGTGTTTTCACAGTCTGACGGCTCAATTTGACGCCTCGTTTTTCGCCCTGTTATCACCGACCATTTTCGCCGGATTTCGCCATCACCACCCCCTATCACATCGATTTCGATGAAAATAGGTAAAGGTAAAATACTATACGGCAATTGTGATTTTCAGGTAATTCTTCTCGAAAGGGACGCACCGCTTATGATTGTGTACTGTGACCACTGGCACTGTGACTATGCGTAATCCATTTCTTTCTTATAAATTTTTGCTAAATTTGCCATTATTATCGTTTGTTTTCAAATTCGGAGAGACAGAGGAATTTATATAGAATCCATTCGCTTTTCAGAGGAAACCCTATTAGGGTGGATTGTGGAAATGGAGACACTTAAGAAAAAGTTCAATTTCAAATGCATTTTTAAGCCGAATAATTTTTTTTTCATTATCTTTTCATCATGAGATTGCTTGTGAAGTATTCTAACAGAATCTTAACAGTTTTTAATAGATATTTCAACCAATTAATTGGAATATTTCATCAAATTAAAAAACAACACATTTTGAAAAGATGGACAAAATTTTGGAAAGCGGGACAAACATTTTTGGAAAGTTGGACATAGTGGTATATTAATGACAAAATATTATACGAAATATATGTAGAAAATCAAATGTTGAGGGTTTTCTGTGTATACTTGCACATTGGATGGTTATGCTAATCCCTCCTTTATGTCCGGATAACGACAAGATTTTATCCATACTTAAAAAAAAGTTACACTCGTTAGAGCGAAGAAGTACCTTGGCTTGCATGTTTAAGGCCAGTTGCAGAATACGGAATTTTTTTATGGGAAAAATTTTAAAATAGACCAATTGATCAGCAAACAAAATTATTGTGTCTACCTGAAGGGAGAATCTTACGATAATTTGGACATTCTAATGGCCACTGGAAGTCAAACACCACCGTATTTGAAGACCTGGACTTCCGCGATGACTAATTATCGATTTCCACTGGGGTTTTTATGCCGCAACGTCAATATGTTTGCCAATGTGAATTTGAAAATTGTCTTGGAAGGACCCCTGAAGCCGTGGGCATACAAAAATTTCGATAAATTATTCTGGAAGTTCGAACAAGGCTCGAAACTCTGCTTGAAACCGTCGCAGAAATCCGCTCCAAATAAGATTTGCCTAAAAAACAACGTTTAGCTTTTCGATTTTGGAGCACAATGACCTCAACGATTCCCGGATGCAAAACTGCTTGACTTCTCCAAGAGGGACATTTTGTTGATCAAGATTAGAACTAAAAAGTAGCGGTCGATGATGAGACAGCCCTTCGTCGTAAATGGCAGAGCATTCGGAAGGCTGGCATTCGTGCAAACTACAATGCATTTTCTGACAGACTTAATAACATTGTCTAGTCAAAATAAGATTGTACTGCACAAAACCGACATTTTAAAATTTTGATGTATTTACTAACATTTTATTCTTATTTCAAAAAAGTTAAACAAAAAATGAGGATAATATAGCGTCTTAGTTTGTTGCACTTTTTTTCAGCCACCCTATATAAGGCAGCTATTTTGCTTCATGGATTTCTTGGGTGGTAATTCCGATAAAGAAAATATGTTCTTTTATATGCGTTTAAAATTAAAAACATGAATTAAATCCAATCTTTCGGAGGATTTCGTAAGCTGAAAGCTTGCTAAAGCCACCAAGAAAAATTTTTCCTTGACGAAAATTATGGAATGGTAAAAGCTCTTTTCTCTTTTTTTGTAATAATTTATATTTTGTGACCATAGTAAAGTTTTTAAATGTAGAGGCTCCTAAAAAGTAAGTGCCGTGGCCTCAGGGAAGCCAGCTAAATCCGGCACTACACCATATCACTGATTGATTTGAAATAATTTTGAAATTTCTCTAAATGTATGAAACATTTTTACGGAAATCATTTCTTATGGGGCCCGCGCCCGCGTGGCCCGGCAGAAAAAGACTTGCGCTAAGGCACGGGGTTGTAGCAGAGTGCGATTTTAAGTTCCATCTCGTTCATTCTCACGGGATTTCAGACAAGATGTAATTTGTAAATATATTTTATATTTAAAGTAATCTAATAAAAATAAAATAAAACTGAAATATCCTTGGAAAAACTCAGTACTATTGCGGGAAACTTCATTCGGAATGAAAAGTTTGAAGCGGTTTGAAGCGAACGGAAAGATATGTATTTATCTTGTAGTATTATTTTACAATTTTTTTTGTGTTGATCTCGTTGATCTTCCTATTTAACCAAAAAAAGAAATTTAAAAAAATTAAATGTATGTAAGTATATTTCAATAAACCAACGTGATAAATGGTTAAGACAGATCTTACACAATATTCAAGAAACATTTCTAGGTCAATTACAATATCTGTGAACTTTCAAATATAAATAGTGTAATGTGTTTTTCTTTTCCAAAAAATAAAAACATTGTTCTGAATTGAGTGATTTCTGGTAAATTGTGGGAAATGATAGTGTAGAAAAGGTTCCCTGGGACTTTATGTTGAGTTGCAGAAAGCTTGGAGTCCTGAACAAAATGTTTGGAAGGCTGTCTGAAGCTCTACAAAATGCTGCAGATGTGGTACGAATTGCACAATAATTTGATTGGCTTTTTTTTATTGAACCTAGTTATCTTTCAGCTTGCTCCACCACCAACTCCTCTGCAAGATTTTGAGTATCACTGGCGTATTATAAAGAATTTCTATGGAAGTGACCATGATCTGCCTAAAGTGCATATTTCGAATACGAATGTACCCTTTCACCTTGAGGAACTTCTGCAAATTTTAATTCGGGAGCAGACCAGTGATCAGGAAAAGAGTGAATTGAATTCCAGAGAGTGTCTGGAGTATCTGCTTGAGGCTAAACCGTTGGATTTGCTTGTTGAGAAAGCTCTTTCTGATACCCCGCCCGGGATTAGAGTGCTCACACTGTCCTGGCTTCGGAGATTTTTGTCCTGCACTGAAGATCCTCCTGTGACTGGCAATATATTTGAGTCTATTCAAGTAAGTGGGATTGTGATGTTTTCAGGAAGTTGAGGGATGATTTTGACGGGTTTGCATTGCAGAAACTCTTAACACTTTGCAATGGAAATGGGTCAGCTTATGAGAAAGAAGAGATTCTCTTCCTTACCACAGTGGCCGCGTTAGTTCGCAAAAATCCGTCTTATGTTAATTTGTTCCTGCCATCGCATCAGCATTTAGTTCCTTTAACTTCTACCCTTCTGGGGATGGCCCCATCGAAGCCACCAAAGGGAAATCCTCTGTTTGACTGTAGCAAAAAAGACCCCAAAAGAATTTCTCTTGTCCCCGACACTGCAGCATCCACCTCGAGTGCTGACCAGATCGATGCCTGTGATACCAATTCGAGCAATCGGGATAGTATTTCGAGCTCAAAGGTAGTTTTCAGCTGTGATTGTGACGGCAGTGAAGATCGGTTCACCCTTTTGGATTCCATTGTTCTGTATTTGGACAGTCCAGATCATACAGTGGTAGTGCGAGCTGGTGAAGCAGCTCTGATTCTGACTTCCCTGCCCACAATTGACCTCTCCTGTGGGGCTGTTAAAAGCAGCCTGGACACTTTCGGGACCTACTTGATGGAGAAAGTTTGGTACTTCTGCCAGAGAATCCCTGAGGACATGAATCCCGAAGACATTGAGGATGTCAGTGTTTCCTGGGGTCTCACTCCACGTGATTCAGACGCAATGGATTTCATTGGACGTCCTCAACTTGTGGAATTCCTCGCATGGCTCGACTATGCCGATTGTGTAGCGAAGGAATGTGAGAACCTTCATCCAAATATGAGTGATAAATTTAGAACACTTGTGCTAGAAAATGCCATAGAACCTTCTCTCCTTGATACCAACGCACCCTTTATGCTTCTCTTGATTGCCAAAGTCATCCGCCAAATCCATTCTGCTGCATTTATGAATGAAATTGCAACGTGGCTTGTGGCTGAGGAAAATATCTCAGCGATAGTTGGAGGAGATTGTCTCCTTACCATTTTGATAGAAAATTGCCAGTACAACACTCCACTTGTTTTCCACACTCTCCTCTTCGTTGAAGCTTTACTGGAGAATCCCAATGAGAGAATTCTCCATGGCATGCTCTTTTGCTATCTCAATCGTCGAGGGTACTGCGATCCGGCAGCTCAAGCTGTCCAGACATGGTCTGACGAGGAAGATGAGCGTCAGAAGAGACGTGGAAGTGCAACAATAGCTGTGAAATCTCGCACACTCGCTCCAGCCAATATCATGAAGATCATCAACAATTTCCTCCTTCTTCTGCCCCGGCAGATGCTCAACGAGAGCGTTGGAACGTGCTATGAGGAGTACATGAAGGATGCCAATCAGCACTACAGAACGTGGATTAAGAAGACGGAAAATTTCAATTGGCCTGTAGAAGCGGTCTTCCCGGACAAAGATGACCCAACACCCGAGTGCATTTCACCAATTTCTGGTAATTTCGTTCCGCCCCGGGGACCAAAGAGAGAATCTCAGTGCAATGATAGTGGGATTTCCGAGGAGAATTTTTACGAGGGACCTCTATTAAAACTCCTGTTCAGGCACATCCGGAACATGGCAACGCAACCTTATGAGTTCAATCTCGGTGTCATTGCTGTGATGTCAAAACTTGCTCTGTTACCTCATCCATACCTTCATGAGATTCTCCTGAATCCGGAGATTGCTGTAGCACCAGGTGCTTCCACACTTTGGACGGTGCTTCAAGATGTGGCAAAGCAGCTTCTGCTTGATATCCCGCGGATTGAGGGATTTCAGCAGAAAATAGCTCAGACCGAAGAGAGACTCTTGACCAATCCACCACTTCTCAGGTAAGTGAAAAATTTATTTAATTTTTTTTTCAAAGCAAGATGACCTTTTGATAACACTATGCAACAGTGATTTTGCCCTTGAGTTATCATACTATTTTAACTGCTCGAACTCCAAGAGAGAGCAGTTTTAATAATCGTGTTTTTTTCAACTTCTCTCCATCCTAGCTGCCAAACGGTAAAAGATATTGACTTCCGGTGTTCGGTGACCCCCCACAAGTCAAAATTCTCTACCGAACTAACTTACCCAAATTACCCCCACCCCTCCTATCCCCTCCAAAAACATGTTTTTTTGACTTTGCTCAAAATTGGTCCTGTCGATTTCGTTCATTTTTGGATATGTTTCGGAGGTAGTCCAGCTGAACATTTAGTCCTTAGACACCTATCACCGGAAAAATCGCCATCTTGAATTATTCAAGGTCAAAGGTCAACCACCCTGGAGGGCCTAATTTTCAACGGATTTGGTTAAATTTGGACTTTTTTAAAAGATCTTTTAATTTTGAACCCGACTGCATCGGTCATAATCGGTGATGGATCGGGAAAGTAACGGTAATAAATTTATTTTGAAAATACTGTTTTTCGCACTTCTTCAGTCTTTTGACCCATATAAAATTCAAACGGTAAGAGATATCAACTTCCGGTCTTCGATGACCCCTCCTCAAATGACATTATCTCGAAAGTAACCTCTTTGTTTTTACCCCCTCCCCCTTCATGCGTTCTCTATCCCCCAAAAATAGGTAAAAAATGAGGTTTTTCTAATTTTGCAAAAAATTGGCCCTGACGATTTCGTTCATTTTTGGATATGTCTTGGAGGTAGTCCAGCTGAACATTTCGTCCTTAGACACCTATCACCGGAAAAATCGCGATCTGGAATTTTTGAAGGTCAAAGCTAAATTTTCACCCGATTTGTTCAATTAATTAATTAAAAGGTTAATGATTTTTTGAAACCCTCTTCTTAAACAATTTTCAACTTCAAGATAGTTTGTGGTGATTTATAGATAAATTTAATTCGACAATAATTTTCTATATACATCAGAAAACTATATACATCAGAAAAAAAATAAGAAAACCCAATAGTGTACTTAAAAATTGTACTGGGACATGAATCCATTAATAAATAAACTTGCGAAAAGGTATATAAGGCAAAGCTTTTTCTCGGGAGTTCGAGCAGCTCGCAAAGCCTCGGACGCTTTGCCACCCCTTTTCTATTGCTTTGGTCAAAAGATTTATGGAATTACTTATCATTTTGATTTCATTTTGCTCCTGGAATCTATGCAGACCCTTTTTGCCATTTTTTAAAACTTGGAATTGTAAAAGGATTAGATTACACGTCTTTAAACTAAGAGAATTTAAAATTGTACAATTGTAGCTAAATATAAATTTTTGAAAACTTTGAGTACAATCCAGAAGTGACTTATAAAATGATTTTATTTTTGTGATCTTCAGAAAAAAACCCTGTAACAATTTTATTACACTTATCAAAGACTCAAACTCAGACAAAAAGTTAATTTTACTGTAAAAATTTAAAAATGCAATTTTAGTCATTTTACTGCTGGAACTCTACAGAGAGAACAGTATATATAATATCATAGCTGACATTATAAGTGAATTCGAGTGTTTAATCCATTTAATCTTATTTTTTCACACAAATTTTTATACAGATTCTCTAACCCTTTAAGGAAGATTTTGGTAACTCGTGACCCATAGAGAAAATAATTTTTCCTGACTACCTAAAGTAATTTCTTTCTTAATATTCGTGTGTAATCGCAAAGTAGAAGCTTGTAGGAATCTAGGATATTTTTTGCAAACATCCAACTATTGCTATATAAGAAAATAGTTAAACTCAAAAATGATGAAATTTTAAATTGCCATATTTATGAATGATTTCTGTTATTATTTTTTTTATTTCAAATTTTTTTAAGCAAAAACCTCTTGGCACTAGAAACTACAATAACTTTACTTAATATTTTTCATTATAATGAAAATTTATCATTCATTGGTATTGTCAGAAAAATTATTTTAATTTTTGGGCTATTTTTACTGTGTTATCACACTTGCACATTAAAATTTTAATATGATTCACATTAATTGTTGCTGGTGAGAGTCCAAATGCGTAATTTGTGTGTTTGAATCATTTTATATTCAAAATTTGATCTGTTTGTTGATGAAAAGGTAGACTTGGCCCGCAAAATTTGATATAAATTGATTTATAGCATTAATGCGAAAAATTAATGCGATTTTCTCTTTAATTTTTTAATGTGAAAAATATTTATGCTTTAGGTAAATTTGAACTTATTTTTGCAGGCCAAGTCCACTTCTTTATCAATAAATAGAAAAAAAACCCAAATATTAAGTGACTCAAAGACACAAATAACATATTTGGACGCTCACAAGTGACAATTAATGTGAAACACATTAAAATTTTAATGTGCTAGTAAAAATTACACCGCATCAGACTCTATTGGACTTTCTAAGGTTAGTTAGTAAGACGTTTCACAAATTTTGTTTATCAGTTTAATTTTTATTGTTAATTTTCGGTCTGTAAAAAGTGTCTCGTCCTTAAAGGGTTAATCGTTCATGTATTGTTTTCATTAGCAAAAAATCGCCAGGATCTCTAAAACAGGTCTTACGTTTACATTTGTACAAAATCAAACTAAAAATACGAAATAAGTGGTCATCGCAACATAAGTTGGGGATATGTGTACCACCATAACAAAAAAGAAAATCGAGAATCGAATGTATGTAACCCTCAAAATTTTGAAAATTCACTTTACCTCGTACATGGTCAAAGCATTTAAAATTACGCACTTTCTTCTAAGTTTTCATTTTGAGAATGGTTATCTGAAAATTCGTAAACCAGTTTAAATCTGGAGTAAACCGATATCATATATTATATTACGGAAAGTCCTAGCTCGTAACTCGTGAGTTCGAGCCTCCCTCTGAACTGGAACGCTTTGCCATCTTTTGATAATTTGCAATTTTATCATTGAATTATGAATTTTTGTTTTTTACTGATCAAAATAATGCAACCCGTTTTAATTACCTGCATTATAATTATATTATGATAACAAGGATGGGTTATGACCTAATACTGGATTTTCGATGTAAAAAAGACCTAATTCGCGTCTTCAAAATCCCATTTTAATAATAATAATAATTTATTAACTGAAATTAGGGATGCTCCCTTTACAATCAGTTTAAGGTTATTAGTTTATCGGTTTAAGATTTTTAATTCTATTCCGCAGAAAATAGTTGTTTTATACTTACCATGAAAAGCAGTTCAATAAATTCGTGAATTGTAGAAAATCTTTTCTTTATCTTTATCTGCAAAATTTGTAACTCTGACAGAAGATTAGAAAAAAAATAATACGTTCTTGTTATCACATAGATTGGACATAAGTTTGAAATTGATGACTATTGATTTGCCATAAATTTGCTATTGAGTTAGGATTTTTTTCAATTGAATTTAATTTATTTTCATTGCATCTCAATGTCTTATTCGACATGATTGGAATCTTCCGACAGTTTCATTCAAATGTCGGGAGAGAAAAGTAATTTTAATGTAAGTTCTTTTGTATCCATTCATTTTGCAGTGAGCCGTCTGATAAGAATGAAACTCTCTTCGAAGCCATTGTCATTCTCAAGGAGTTCTGCAAGGAATTAGCTGCAATCGCCTTTGTAAAGTACAATAGATCCACCGAATAATGGTGACTTCAGTGCACGTATGACGTGCTCAATGGGGATATCCTCTGTGTATTTCACACTATTGATAAATATACCACGATTATTGGTGATGGCTGAAGAGAATTAAAATAAAAGAGTGCGTTCAGTATCCTGTGTTAACTAATTTTATTAGTTTTTTTTTACTCAATTTCGACAATTTCCATTTTCTTTTTTTTTTCAAATATTCTAACGTGTATCATATACCTTTTTTTCTCAAATGTATCATGCTGCAGAATTGTATAATAAGGTGTAACAGTGTTAAATTTAAAAATTCATTTTCTTTCATTCAGTGTTATATAGAATAATGCAAGTAAATATTTACAACATTCTCTCCTTTTAAATCTTTCCTCTGTAGAATACAAGTTATTTAAGAGAAAAAAAAACAACAAAGAAAAAATAGTCAAACTGAGAGGTGATTCAAAAATTTACCACTCAAATTGTTTATATACAAGAAAAATTTTTCAAAAAAAAAAATCTAATTACAAAAGCAACATTATTAGATGTTTTCAAAACAATGAATAATGTGTAGATTTTTGGTTTCATGTTTTTGTATAATATTTTGTCCAATGGTGTATGGCAATTATAGTTGGTAAAATAAAGCACAAAATAAATTTGCTACATGGTATTTTCAATGATTTTACAAAATACAGGTTTTAGCGGAATGATAACTTAATTGAATGCGCTATTTTGAAATGGTTCTGCCCAAACGTGCAGAAACAAATGCAATTTAGTCCTTTTAGAAGCTATTTCATTATGCAATATGGTTCTACTATCATAGAAATTGGTTTTGCAAATATTCAATATTTATCAATTCTCACATTAGACAAATGGCTATTTGTATTAAAGTTTATTAATATATTTTCTATAATATTCCTTCTTTTTTTTCTGCAATATATTGCATAATTATGTAAAATAATTATTTCAAATCGCTCTTTTGCTTCATAATGATTTTTTTTGGGACAATATTCTGATGTGACTAGTAAGAACTCTTATAATTTTTTTTTCACTAACAAATCAGTTATTAAAATATAACTCGTAGAAACTATATTTTGTTCTTTAGAAAAGAAAAAAGAAAATTATTGTATTGGTCAGTTATTTTTACGTATTTACGTACCTAGAGTTTCTCCTTTTTTTTTTTGCTAATATATCGCTCTTAAATATAAAATTACTTTGGAGTAAATGTAAACATCATTATTTCACTGCAAAAACTTTCTTCTGCACTAACCATAAAAATATTGTAAAATATTCAACAATTTCTGTACTCATTGCGCAATACATGTTTATGTAAATTTGATGATATAACAAGAAAAAGGTCCTAAAAGATTAAAATGATATGAATTTTCATCAGGATTCTATTATATCTTTTACATTACGCAATTTGCATAAGATAATCAGGACTGAAGTGATGTGTATGGGTTTTATTTTTACCAGAATATACTTTTTTTTCTCTACTTATTTTATAATACGGAATGCCATGAAATTTACATGTTTGTGAGGGAAAAAATTAAATTTTTTTAATGGAATTCCTTCTTTTTTTGATATTTTGTTCTGGGATAATAACACGCAACACTCAACTATTGATAATACACATTCATTTTTATTCTTTTCATTTTTTTTTAAACTATTCCACAAATTTACTCTATTTTTTGAATAATTTGAGTCCCATGCTTTTACGTGATATTCCTGCGAATGAGAGAGTTGGGATACATTTCTCTGGTTAATTTCCCTATATATTGGAAGGGTGGGTAGTATTTCCTAAAATATTTCAGTAATAGTGATCATTTGAGGAATTATTCTATCATGGAATATTTCTCAAAGAATTCACTGCTAAGGGAGAATAAAATGTGGTCATAGTGAATGCTTTGTAGAGATTTTTTTTTCAGGGTAGAGAGACATCAAAAGAATTTTTAGGGTCAGGTTAATTCTCAATCCTTTTCTCTGTGTCCTTTTTTGTGGACTGGCAACTTCATGAAGATACTTAACATAACACAACAGAATTTTGGGGATGAATTATCACTAATTTATTTACATTAATAGCATCATTTAAAATACAATTGATTGAATGTATCAATAAAATCCTCAATTGCATTTCTTCCCATTGCACCGATGAGCAAAAATATTTCAATGTATAATAAATAAGACTTACATGCTTTGTCTCTTTTTAAGTAATAAATCTTGAGGAAAATACATTCTTCTATAATATTTGAAAATTTCTTGGAAAATTTCACCTAATAATTTGATTAAAAAGCTCTTTCTTTAATAAATTTAACGATGTTAAACGATTTTTAAAATTTACATATATATATTTTTTAAATATTTAATGGTGCTAATTTAATTTTCTGTAATGATTTTTACTGCCCAAACTTTAAAGTTTAATTTGAAAGTATATTTTAATACTTTAGGGGAGAATGGGAAACTTCAATTGCAAAGCAAAGGGTTAAAGGAATCTAGATTTTAATTATTTTTTATACTTTTAATTTTTTTAAGCAAAACCATTTTGGAAGAAGAAACTACAATACTCAAATATAATATTTTCATTAGAGTGAAAATTATCAGCCATTGGTATCGTCAGAAAAATTATTTAAATTTTTGGGCTATTTTTGTACCTATCGTTCATAGAGACAAAAAATACACCAAATTGGACTTTGTTGGATTTTCTAGATTTTCTAAGGTTAGACATAAGACCTTTTCCTGATTTTGGATATCGGTTTCATTTTTATTGCTGATTTTCGGTCAGCGAAAACTGTCGCGTTGATAAAGTGCTAAAAAGAGGAGAGCAATAAAATCCACCGATTTTGACTACGAATTCGCAGTGATAATAACTCCTGATATTAAATAATAACGCTAAGACGGCGGTGGCCAATGAAAACTACTGAATGTCTTAATTGTTCTCCCTTTCAAAAACTCTCGGGAGAGCAATCAATGGCTCTTTCGACCCAAGTTATTGAAACCATCCAAATTTATCACTGCACTTCGTTCGTGTATAAATACAGTGGGACCTCGATAGAGTCAATCTCCAATAGAGTCAACAGCTATTTTTTTACTCTACAGACTCCAATAGTGTCAACTTGGACTCAAATTGACTCGATAGAGTCAACATTTTCTTTTATTATTGAACTAATAATATTATAGGATTTTATTATGATTTTTTCGAAATTAAAACCAGTGTTTTTGTATAACAACGTAACACTTTTAACACAAAAAAATTATATAAGGATATGGAAATTTTATGATAAAATTCGTATATTAACCGCTTTTTAACTTTTTATTTAAGCTTTTTTACTAAATAACAAATACTAAATAATATAAAATAATAATACATAAGATTTTTTGATTAAGCCTATTGATTGCAATGTAAGGAATTTTGAGCCATCATTAATTTGGAAGTGAATGATATGATGGCATAAACAAAATATGAACTTGAATTACAATAAAAAACGTACAGGATGCTAGGCTTTTTTTTGAGTATAATATAGTGAAGAAATTTTCTCTAAATATTCAAACTTTTTTAAAAACTCACTTGTTTAAAAAAAATGTACATGATAAACGATCATAAAAATTACCCTTCTAAAAACAACGTGTAAATTTATTTTAAGTTGCATTTGGATCAAAAAGAAAAATAAGGAACATAAATAATCGTGTTGAATTTATCAATTATCTAGTACAATATATACAATAATACCCCTTTTAACAAAATTTCACAACATAATTGATTTTTATCGGACTCCAATAGAGTCAGCGAATCCAATAGAGTCAACAGGCCTGGAAATAATTAGTTGACTCTATCGAGGTCCCACTGTATATACTACCCTTGGCTACTCATTTTAATTGGGGGTCATTTTCTAGGATTCCATGAGACTAGTGTAGGTTCGGAGTTCAGCTTCTTCCTTATTTCGGCGAATTTTCTCTTACACGCGTTCTTTCTGTAAAATTGGCGCTTTTTGTTTTCACGCTCTTAAGCACCGCCGTGCTCACGTTCAGCCCGGAAATCCGGATGTGCTTCAGTATTGGTCTTCTTGAAACGATACACAATGTCATTGAAGCGCTTCTCCACTCGGATTTCATTACATCCTTGTTACCTCTTGACTACTTTTGAATCATCAGTTCATAAACTACAGGAGATGCCGTGCTTTCTCCAGACATTTTGGGTCTCTGTGTCTATCCTAAAAACAGAACGATCCGACGACACGATATGATCAGAGACAATATCACGGAAGAGGCGTCGAGAAAGGATCTAAGGGCTTGTGCTCAATAAAGAGCAAACCTTCTCCTTCCGCGACGGCAATTGCTTTCGACCCGATCTGGCGGAAAAGTACTACGTTGTGATCTCTGTGGTGGATGTCACAGTCTGCCGCGAGGATGAGGACGAGTTTGCCCAAAGGTTCAGCGACAAGGTTGAAAAGAGGACAGGAAAGTATTTTAGCCATCTAATATATATTCGTAATCAGGAAGTGGCCAAATTCGTTTTGGCAAAGTTTTGGGGCAGATCGCAGGACATGAGATTTTATGCTGATTATGAGGTGGGATTGTTAAGAATCTCACCTAAACCTCTTCTTCTCGTAGTGCAGAAACTATACAATACAACTTAATGAATTTTCGGTCTGATGAGATGTAGCAGAGAGTGGACGGAAAAATTCAGGACATTCATCCTCGAAACGTCGTGAAGAATTAAAGAGTAAAAATCAAAAGAGGTCTAATTTTTCCTTCTACTATCTGCTACAATACAACCCCTGCCTCGGTGGTGCCCATTGTCGTGGGCACAAAGGGTGCAATACCCTCAGAAACAGTATGGGGCCTAAACCTCCGCAAAATAATTACCAAAAGGTTCATAACTACCGGTTCGATGACCGCTCTCCGCTCATCCATCGTTATCTATAATAAGTTCATGGACTATGAAGGATGGTTAAGGTCTAGTGCTGGCCGTGGATCAAACACTCGGTTAAATGTCAGTCCTGACTTCGTGTGTCGTCCCCGTTTTAAGCTAAAGGACTGAAAAAAAAAACGGAAATACGTTAACCATATTTGTGATACAAAGGATACAAATATGGTTAACTGACAAAGAATCCCCAGCCGCTCTCAACAAAAATGATTATTTGGCAACCAGGCCAAAAGAAACCGGAAAGTCTAAAAAACATAATGGAACCGAATTCGTCTAAGAAAGTTGGTGCATAACACCAGAAGGGTAGAAATTTTAGATTAAATTAAATTTAAAAATCGAATCAAGGATTATGAGGCAGACAAAATCGATAATTCAAACGAAAGTTATTAGAATTTTGATCTTGGAAAGTTTGAGGATAATTCAGCGAAATTCTTTAATGCAATTCGGTAAAATTTGCTAAATGCTCCATTCTACCGGTCTATTTACTAAACTATTCAACATATTTACTCTGGAGATGGCCAATGAGCACAAGACACACTTAGGCTAAATGGCCTGGTCTTTGGCGTGCTAAGTGTGCTAAGCTATTAGTCCTGGAATCTGACGGTAAATTGGCAACACAATTAAGAACGCTAGTTGGTCTGCTTACGGAAACTATGCTCTTACCTTCCACTTAAAAGGAATAGGCATAAGCACACACTGAAAGAAATCCGAAAAAAGTTAAAATAACATTCTAAAAATGTTTATTTTACCCTGCAGTATTGATCCGAAATCAGTATAAATATTATGCTTTTTAGGTGTATTAGGAGTTAAAGTTACCCTTTTTCATATTAATTTTACCCTTAAAAGGTGTAAAATTAACATTAAATAATGTTGATATATTTTTACACCCAAAAAGTGTTAAAATTAGATTAGAAAAATAAGAAAAAAAGTTAATTTTTCCCTATTTTTTTCTCAGTGTAAAGACTAAGAAGACAATAATTACATCCTGTGTTACTGTCTAGCATTTGGGATCGGATACATTCGCAAAGAACAGGTAATTTTGCTCGAATATTGCTTTTTTTATCTAACGTACATTGATTGCTGATCTAGAGACCAAATGGTAACAGATATCATTATCTGGTTTTCGACGACCTCCTTTATGTGGACATTTACTAGACACGGTTTTTTCCTTTTCCCTTATTCCCCTCCGAACCCTCCAAAAACATGGTTATTGGTCTTTCTCTAAAAGTCCACTAGTCCTAGTCCACGTGGACATTACGACAACACATACTTCTGCCCCCTCTGCCCCAAAGATTTTACATTTAAAATTTTTCAAGATCAAAGTCAGGCAATAAAAAAAGAAAATTAACCATTGATTGTCAATATGAAGAATTTTCAATTCAAAATAATCATTATCTATTAGAGATAATGCTCATCATATTGGATCTCACTTTGAAAACATTTTAACTGTAAATCACATTTTTTTCTAATTTTATAATGGGAACTATGAATATTTTTGCTCATCGTGTTCATCCGCCTCATTAGCATAAATTACACTTACATCAATTTTTTGATTTTGAGTCCTTTACTAGATTACAATTTTTTTTCAGATCATTTAATAGTAAGATTATCGACATTTCTAAAATGTAATCAATTTTACAAAATAATGCACCATGATGAAGTTTTCGAATTATCTTTACACACATTCACACGAGAATTTCTTTTGTAATCTCCTAAGGGATTATTCATGGGATTATTCATAGTATTACCATTCAGCAGTAATTTATCGTACAACTACGGAGAGAAAACTCGCAGACTCCGTAGGAGAGTAGCTAGCATATTAGCTAAGCATTCTGCCTGTAGAGCCAGTTGGCCAGCACCAAGGACACCAATTTTAACACCAGCCAGTTCTCGGAAGCTCGACGCTACATCGTGGACCTTGAGGACGATGTTACGTGTTTGAAGGGGTGCAGAAGTGTGCCTAGTCATGTCTTGGGCGAGCTCGGTGATCCTGCGTAAAGCCGTTAGGCAGGATGTGAGGTGTTCAGGAAGAGATGCTAGGGTGGGATCACTGAGGGCTACTACTAAAAGTTTGGAAGCTGTAACAAGAGTCAAGGCTTGGTCAGTGAGTTCATCTCGTGCAGCTTGGAATTTTTCTTCATCAATGGAAATTCCACCGCCAGCCGCTTGGGCAGCGGAACACATGGCAGCAATTTGATCAAGTTTAACTAGTAGTCCTGCCATAGCAACATCCGTCTTTGCCAAAAGTGTTTCTGCACTCATCACATGACCATTCTTGGAGCTCAATTGTGGTGATCCAGCTGGTGAGGAATTGCTCGAGAGAGATGTATTGTTGACTGTTCTTCGAGCCAGAAGCGGTGAGCACAGGAGTGAGAGCTGTGGACGAGCATCTTTGGGAGGGTTTTGGAGACAAACAGCTGGGCAATCGCTATTAGAACGATTGTGACCATTTGTAGATCCTCTGCCAGATGACGTTGGAGATGAATCTGTACTACTACTGGTATTGAATGCTCTGTCGATGTCCTTGTAGGTGTTGGGATGTCTATGGAAGTGCGGAGAACTAATACCCGCTACGCGAACTGGAGAGTTTTTTTCACTCCCACATGGAGTGCTATTCTTCAAAATCGGGAGAGGGCTTCGGATTGAACTGGGTTTCAGGGGCACTGGTGGCAAAGGTGGTTTTTTCGGGGGTAGAGTTGTCAGAGCCGGGGGATTGTGATGATTCTCCTCAAAGCGTGGTGGCAAATTTGGAGGGTCCATGTCATAGTAACTACTTGTGGATGATGAATTGCTGCCCCCATTGAGTTTTGGTGATTGCGGTATACTCCTCGTTGGTGAATTGAGCTTTAGCTGGAGTTCAGCACTTTTAGGCGGACGCTCAGGTATGACAAAAGGATTGGTGTGCTGACACATTCTAGGTGGAGGAGTAATAATTGATTGTTCTTTCGCACTCATTTCCTCCGTTATCTTTAAAGGTTCCTCCTTCTTTGACTTGGTACAACATGAAAATGGACCCTTCCTATCCACTGTAGAGTACTCAATCACATGATTCTGATGCTGATTCTCGGCCGGTTTGGATGCCTTGTCGTAGGCACTGGTATTACTGTAGAGATTCTCCGTGGGAAAACTTCGAGGCATTGTCGACGGAATGTTTCCATTGCATTTAGTTACTGAGCCATTCTCTCTGACTCCATTACTTGGCACAGGTGGTTCAGTCTCTTTCACCCTCGCCTCATTGGTCACCTCATCACCTAATTCAGGCGGTGGGGGTATAATGAATGAGAGTATCTCTTCAGGGGTCAATTCCTTAGCTGGTGTAATTTTCTGCGTGGGTGGTGCAATGATCACCTGTGCGAGGAATTTTTCCAGCTCGTCCTCTTCCTTCATTGGACTCTTTGGTGGACCCTTGGCCAAATCGCCAAAGCCCATTGGTGCTGCATCGATTACCGACAATGCGTCTAGTTCATCGGGTGTCTGCGGAGGGGGTATGGCCGTTAAATCTATCAAATCGGGATCAGTCTCAATGAGTGTATCATCACAGAGTTCGAAACCATAGAGTTCAGATAGTTTCTTTGCTGCCAAATCGGTATCGGTAGCACTTCCGTCGCTATTGCTTGCCTCACGCAATTGTCGGAGGTATTCCTTGAGATTGTTGTCCTTATTGTCACCTCCAAGGACTGAACTGTCGGGACTGTGGAGGCCAAAGCTTGTTCTTATTGTCTTTGTATTACTAGATTTGCCGTATTGCGGATTCTGTTGTCGGTGAATCGGAGAATTATTTGGGGAGTATAGAGATTCAGAGTCACTCTCACTTTGAGAACAATCCGTACCGAGGGCTTGCAGATCACTCAGAAGTTGACTGAGTCCTTGCATTCGACGTTGAACTTTGGGTGTTCCTTGCTGTGATTTACCATTTACTTCGGCAAATGGTGAGCCACAGATGGAATTCAAATCATTGGTGATACCCGTAAGATCTTGACTAATGCACTCTGCCAGAAGTATAAGTGAATCACTGTGCTTCAGTGGACCAGGGGTAGTATCTTCATTTGATGATAATTTACTGCTATTCATACTATCGCAATCACTATCGAGCTCAACGCTGGTCTGTCTCCAAGGAAGTCGTAAGCTTGAATTGGATTCTTGATCATTGAGGAGTTCCCCTTGTTCACTGAGATATCTCTCCGATGTCTCAACCATTCGCTGCATTTCAACAACCCTTCTCATAACTTCCTCATTTCTTGCTTCGACTAATCCATGATACCCATTAGTCTTTCCTGTATCTTCAAGGATCTCCATTGCCATCACACTGTGCAAATCAAAGCCAAATTCATCTTCTCCAATTTGCGGGGTCTTGTGGTTGTTGTTCGATAGGGTACTGTTCATATTTCGATCGCAATTGTTGGGATGTTCGCCCACTTTAAGAGCAGCACTAATGATCTTTGTGGAATGGTATGGTGGTGGCATCGAGAAGGCCATACTGTATGTTCGACCCGGTGATGCCGGTAGGTAACTCCAAGATGTTGGTACAACGGAATGCTGTGAGAGGTAAGGTGGGGCAATGTCTTCAATGACAATCTCCCGTTCCATCTCCAGATTCAATTCCTTATTTGTGGCTAAGCGATAGTACCCAGCAAGAACTAGAGCAAATTCTATGGCATCCCGATCCTCCATCAGGAATGTCACCAGACGGTCGGGTTCCATAAAAACAACCACTGAATAGGAAATTTCATCTTCTCTGGTAACAATTACCCTTATAAGCTCCTCTAAATTACATATGGGCTGTGGCACCGAATTTCTAACACCGGCAATTTGGCTGAGACCAAATCGTGGACTGACTAGAAGTACACGTTCAACACCATCGCGTTGATTTGTACTAAAGCACTTTGCCCCATAGCTGGGCAGGCCGGATATGATGTCAAGATAGTGAAGCTTTGCCTGGAGTTGCGTGAGCATCTTCGAGGAGCCTGTCATTTGGGTGTTTAGCTTGAGGAAGTGACTTATGAGACGTCGTAATTCCTTCCTCTTCATGCCCTCAATGAGGGATGTAGGCACAAATCGTTCCAGTCCAAATTCTCGCCTGTGTGCATTAAAAATACTTCAGTAGCAGGAATTTGGAAGGACTACAGGGGGGGGGTGGCTAAAACGGATTTATACTCACTCTACGGTTTTAACAGTCAATTTTGCTGGTGAGATATTATTGGCCAAAGCATGTTGGTGCATATGAAGTGCTGCCAGACGAAGTGCCACATCCGGCTGAAGTTCTGGTGCAAATCGTTCCTGTGTGACATCATTGCAGCACTGCATGAAGAGGTAGTCGAGAGAATTGAGGTCTCTTTGAGCCAGTGCTGCAGCTGACACCGGAACAAAAGTTACCCGGAAGAGGCATCGAAGTTTGTGTGCACCAGGACGTGCCGCAATCTTAAGGAAACCACAAGAGAAAAGTGGAATGAGAAAAATTAGTTAAAATCTCATATACTCCTGCACTATATTATAAGAGCATATGAGGGGTATTTATGTGTGGTTCATTTAAAGTACAATAGAACTCCCCTGGAGGTAATTTACTTAGCAACAACATCCTGCTTAGGAAAGCCTAGGCAGAGGTTTATTCAAAAAGAATGCAAAAAGTATTTTGTCTAATAAAAAGATTATTCATTCTTCCCTCTTCTGTGTTCTAGGATATGGCCTGATTTTTTTTATGAACCTGTGAACCTCAAAATAGCCTTCAGGTATTTATGAAATCTTCTTTTTGAGGTATAGACACCTCGCACAGAATTTCTAAATAACCCTGTTATTTTATGCAAAGTAATTTAATCTCATCTCATCAAGAGTATATTGAACGTAATCAGATCTCATGATTGTATTAATATACCAGGAAAAGGTGACACTCTTCACTAAAAGAGTCCACACTTACCCGTACAAGTGTCTCCTGTGGATCCAAAAGTGTCAATTTATTCCTTTTGAGGCTCTTAACGTGCTCCAACACCAAACTGAAATGCTCTCCGGCGCTCAAACACAATTTGTCCCTCAGGGATGTCACGACGTCCTATTATTTTAGGAACAAAAGACCACATGGTATCATGTTAATTAATTACACCATTCCAATAACATATGCGGTCAACATATAGGAATATTTTCCCCATAGAAGATTAAAGCAATAATTCTTGCGGAATATCATTACCTGGACAGTGGTAGTGGCATCATATTTGAATGATTTCGTTTGACCATTCTCCAGAAACACCTTCAGCACATTGGCCATTGGAGGAACACAGAGATCACCCAACGAGAACGCTGATGGCTATTGGAGTGAAAAATTGATGTACATGAGCATAATATTACACGATTTGATCAGTATAAATGACAAATTTGTGATAATTGCCAGATAAATGGTAATAAAAAAAAAATAAACGAATTACAGAGTATTGGTCCCTATTTCAACACTTCCGAAACTCTCTCAGAGCTCCCTATATGCAATTATATGGGTATCCATATAGTAGATACACATAATATATCAATCCAATAGCATTTCATAAAATCCCTTTTCACACGGAGAGACCCAAAGGTTTCAACATTGCCAGGTCAAATAAACATATAACTAATTCATGATATAACATCCGGAAAATGGATTACATTTTTTATGCACTAATATTATTCGCGAATGTTCAAAAGAATCACGTGTGAGGGTGCCTTCTCACTGTTAAGTCTCATCATGAAATGTTAAGCCATGAAGGAGGGGATTATGTAACATCACTCCAGGCCCAGATAAATAATGTGATAAGATCCTTATGAAATATATGCGATGTGAGAGTGGAATAGCATTCGCGACATGTCTAAATTTTGCATATTTTCAAGTTTTTGAAGTATTTAATATTTTTTATACTTCTTGTAATTTAAGTGCATTTATGCGCTCTTTTAGTTAAACTAAATAGGGTGGAGTCACTCTGTGTTACCACTATATAAATATTTAACTGTCTAGTTGTCTAGTTCTAGTAATTAACCGCATAACTCTCTTATAGAACAGTATTTACGAAAAATTTAATAAGCTTGCAATTAATGTAATACAGGTTGGATCAATAAGCTACAAATAATATCTAAGAAGGAATTGTTCCTATACTGGAGGAATATACTCTATATAGATCCTACACTACATACTGAAGGAGTATGTATACTAAACGTTACAATTAAGATGTAAAAAGCTCTAATGCGACAGTAGAAAAGGGTTAGGATAGTTTCACGCATAAAATTTTGGGATAATAAATTATTTTATACGAAATGTGTTGTATATTTTTAAATAAGGCCAAGAAGGATACAAAGGATATCACGGATCGACTGTTTGAGAAAATTGATTATTATAATTACACTGAGAAAAAGAGGGTGCGATTAACATTTTTTCCTCAGAACTTGAACACTTTTTAGGTGTAAAAATATATCAACATTTTTTAATGTTAATTTTACACCTTTTTAAGGGTAAAATCAACATGAAAAAGGGTTAATTTAATCCCTAATACACCTAAAAAGCATAATATTTACACCGATTTCGGATCAATAATGCAGGGTAAAATTAACATTTCCGAAATGTTATTTTAACTTTTTCGGATTTCTCTCAGTGTAGGATCAAAGAAATACTTCTTCGACAGGGAACCCCTATTGACGCTTTCGGCAAAATATTGAAATTTATATAACGTAATTAATAAAATGCAAGTAGGACAGCTTTTTCTCTATTTTACCTTTTCCTACAAAGAGAAGTCTTCAAATTTCATATTCTAATTGTGTCTGGAAGGGTGTCAATTGGTAATGAAAAAAGAACAAAAAGTGCTCGCCAAGTGATCATATTACAAACACTGGCCTCAATTCTGAGACGATCAAGATCAAAATTTCAAGCTGTCAACTATTTCCAAGATCAAAATTTCATATTCTGACGCGAAACATTAATAGAACTTAAAATGTCTTAGCTAAGAACCAAGATTTCAATATTTTCCACACTTAACGACACGTCACTTCTGACAAATATCTTCATTTCTTTGCCGAATTTGTTGAAATCTCACCGTATAAATTAGAAAAATTAATTATATGTTGTATTAAATAATATATTACAGTCCATAATCGGGAATAAAAAGAAGTGCAAACAAAACTCGTGACATGTGATAAACTCGAAAATGCTTATTCAAGATGTCCTTTGCAGGTATTCTCAGGGTGTTGTACTTCGAAACGTACATCTGAAAATATGTACCATTACGATTAAATTACAAGATCAAATATAGCATTTTTCATAATCATTTTCTCTTTTTGTATCATCTCTTGTAAAAATATTCCTCATCAAAAACAATTTCCGCATGAAACTCTTAAAACTGTTAGTATCTTGAAAATTTCAAGCACCTCCGAGAAGTTCTTGAAATTATTTCAAGAAAACAATAAATTTGACGTCTTGAAATCTTGAAATATTGGTTCCGGAATTGCAAATCTTGATATCCACAAGGTTTGTGTCTTGGATTTCAAGATTTCAAGATATTTGACAGATTTGACATCTTGATCTTGATTTATTGATTTCAGAATACCAAAATCTTGAAATTTTCTTGATCTTGATTTTGATCTTGGTCTCAGAATTGAGGCCACTGTTTGTAAAAAAGTGCAAACTTTTACGAAATTTTTAGTGGGTTATACGATTTACGAGCATTTCGTAAGTTTCCAGTAAGAATTCACAACACTTATGAACAATTTTACGAAATACATATTTGTGTGAATAGGCCATAAAGCTCGTTGACCAAACGTTTGTGAATTGAATTCAAGCTTCCCCAAGTAGCACAAATGAATCGTAAATGCTAATTAATTTTTATCTAGGTATTGACTATTTGAAAATAAGCACCATAGTCCCCATTATTTATCATTCTAAAATTTTAAAGTTTGTAAGTCATCCGTACCAAAACTGTCCCATTCTCCACTATATTTTGTGATTAAAAAATCACAATATAAAGGGTACAAAGTTAAACATTGGAGCATTCCGAAAAGCTTTTGTAACTCTATTTTAATTTTGATTTAATTTTAATATTCAAAGAGCTGAGAAAAATGTTGGCTTTTTGTTACCTTTTTAATTGTGTTCTTGTCATAACAATATTAGAGATTATTTGAATTTCACGCTTTTATTCTTGCTTTTATTAATTTTCCCACACAAAGGAACTATAATTTTCTCCAAGTTATTTTAATAATTTAGCCTGCAAAATTTTAAGTAAAGAATTAAGTAAGGAAAATTTATGCAAAGGACTTCATATCTACAAATAAATCTTTAATGCCAAATTTAAGAGCCTAAATATGTTCAAGGATTAACCTGAGATTTTTTGTGTTCTTATTCCGTCCTCTTTTGGACTTTTCTTTTAAAATTAAGGGTCTAATCATAAATATTTGTCATCATTTTTAACTATTTAAAAAAAATTAAGATCACATAATCGGAATTTAACGTTCAAACCTATTAGTTCGATCTTGGTAATTAAAATCAGCGAATTTTTATATAAAAAAACTTCAAAATCAAAACGGTTTCGTGATAATTTAATTTTACATATTTGCAAACGGTTTTTGTAGAGGGTAAACCCAAGTCTGCCACTTATACGGGCTTAAGATCTAATGGCCTAGACACACTTACGACTTAAGCCAAGAGACAGCTTAACGTAATTACAATCAAATTAAAGAATATATTACATTTCCATCAGTTCCTGATTTATCCTTCTCTTGGAACTGAGAAACTGTTGGAAATATTGATCATAATTGCGTTAGACCGTTCCTAGGCTGAAGTCGTAAGTGCGTTTGGGGCATAAGGTTTAGTCATACAGCTTAACTTCTCAAAAATCTTGACCGTCAAGATTTTTAGAAATTTTTGACTTATACGGGCTTCAGACTTGAGACTTAGGGCCTCGACAGACTTGAGGATTAGCCGAGAGACGGCTTAGCGTAATTATATTCATAATGATTAAACTACGTGTCCATAATTTTCCACTAAGTCGTCTCTCGGCTTAAGTCGTAAGTATGTGTCTAGGGCATTACCCATATGGCTTAACTGCTCTAATTTTTCAACAATCAAAATTAAAAAAATAAATAACTTAGGATTGGATTATTAAGGACAATGACCTATATTAAATTCTGAAAAAAGCAATAAAATTGGTTTATATTTAGGATTATGAGAGCGTCGGGAACTGGGCTAAACCTTTAGTCTGAAGACCGCTTTAGGGTAGGAAGTTAAGGGTATTAATGGTACATTAGATTCTGGAAATTTAATTAAAATCCTTCTTAAATATGATTTTGAGAACTTTAGGAACTGGGCTAAACCTCTGGTCTGAGAACCGCTTTACAGTTTACTTTGGCTACCGATTAGCCGATGATGGGTGATTAGCTGATCACAGTGAGTAATTGGCGCCGATCAGCAGATCTATCACTACTCGCGGTTCACTCTTTAACCCTTCTTATTTATCTCACTGGATATATCTGATTTTAGCTGAGATTCTTTATTTTATTTTATAAAATCATATACGAAGTTATTTAGGTTTATTAGTTCTATAATAAAAGATATCTGTCCTTGACCTCATGCGGTGGTATATAAATGCCTGACTACGTTTTGAATTTGATAGAGTTTCAGAAAAAAATTCTCCCATATTATGAAATGGAATAATCCCATTGAGATGCGACTAAAACGTGCAGAAAATGTCACATCCACGAGACATGCGACATGAGTATATATTTTGGCCATTTACGTTGGCGTAATAGTATTAATTTTACGGTTTGATGGAATTTATACACGTTCAATGTATATGAGTATATTATATAGTGCTAACAGAAGGACAGAACACGTCCTTATGGCATTAGCCAGGGAGAAAAATAGTAAGTGGAGTAGAAGGATGTTGACGCTGCTCTTGGCTGGGAAGTTATGGACAGACACAACAATCATCCCGTGATGGAAAATTCCTCGAGAGTGGTCTCAACTCAACCACCCACATAAATGTGATGGGTACAGAGCCACTAAAGAGCACTACTGAGAATGCCATATTCCGGTTTGTTGTCCTGAATTTCCAATGAAATGCCATGTGAAAGCCACCCCTTTTGTCGCCACGCAGTGCCTCATCCATGAACATGAAGAGCCGATAAAACAATGATAAATGACCATTTCCGGAGAGTATCTATAAATTTTTTTTTATTCACTCAGCTATCGTTTATTTTTTCCCCAACTTCTCAACTTTGACGGGGATTATCAATCATTAGTTTTATCATACTGGGGAGAGAGTACGAAAGTAACAAAAAAATTCCACACTAAATTTACTTTAGTCAAAATCTGGTAATGAGATTGTTAGGGGTGTTGCATATAAATGTGATGCTAATTAATGAGACTTTCGCACAAACTTTCTACCCCAGGATGGAGGCTCACCGAGAAGAAACCTGGCAAAAGTAGAGAAATTCTTGAAAACAATGAAGTTGTTGTCTCAACTTTCCTTCCCTCCTGGAAGCTTGGGGGGAGATATGAGGAAAATTATACAAGAGAAGAGAGAGAAAATGGTCTAAAAAAATCCTATACTACACACCATTTACAAAAACTCTCAGCTATTTTTCACCTGATGTCTTAGTGGAAAAAAAAATTCCTACTTTTCTAGTATACCAACATCCCTCCCTTTGAATTACTTATTGTTGTTCTTCTTAATCTTCCGCACTTTTCCACTTTGCTCCATCAAAAGACTGTATCAACATTTTTATGTTCTCCACGTCGATGGTTGTGCGAGGGATGGTGAAAGGTGGATGGAGGGTAAATTCAATTTATTACAGGTACGACTGAATCAATTATCGCACAGAGAGAGGTGGCATAATACTATATATACCACCATCTATTTTCACTCATTCGTTTTAACCGGTATACTTTTTGCACCACATTCACGTTCTCGCATGCTTTTCTGAAGGTGGAAAAATCAAATAAGGAAAATAGTTTTTTATTGACAATTTAAGGCATTTACCCCCTGTGTAATAAATCTTTTTGATTCACCAGCATTTGTGAACTATTACATGCACTTTATTGCCTTTATATATACACTATTTCACTGACTTTCCCCATAAACACCTCTTTGACTCTCATGGGGGTGCTTATTGAAGAGCGTAGCTTCATTTTGCACACTGAAATCCATATATTATTCCCTTTACTCTTATGATGACAACCCCGATGAACACATATTATATACAAAAGATTTTTATTTTTCCTCTCATGGGGATAATTTACCTGTCATTGTCTCTAAAGGACATATATATTGCAATTGGGGTGCAATATCTAGCCATGGCAGTGTACAATTTCAAAATACCGTAAACTGATATGAAATGCAACAATAATAACTGAACAAATTTACGAAAATATCTCGTTATATTTACAAAAACATTATTGTATGTTTTCTTAAGAATTATAAAAAAATCTAAGATATAGCTAATACCAAGGGGGAGATATTATGATCATAAGTGGTGTATATGTGAAAATGAAGTGCTTGGAAGACTTTGGAAGTGGGAATGCTCAAATATAAAGTTTTTTTGTCTAATTATATATTTTTCAGACTACGTTACTTTTAGTTAATATTTTTAATTTGGGCGGCAAACTGAAATTTTGTTGAATTTTTTAAGTTCCATTATGACAATAAATGGAGAAAATACACTCAAATTTAATACAGGTTAATTGTGTTGTAATTTTTTCGAGGAAATACTCAGTTAAATAATAATTTTCTTTAATTTTTACAGGAATTTCAAATTCATGTAATGGCTCGCAAATAATGACATAGCTATTGCAGTTGACTTTGAATAAATTTAATATAATTAATATAATAATAATAACTGGGGACTTAGGAAATGCTCGTAAATCGTAAAACTCACAAAAAGCTTCGTAAAAGTTCGTACCTTCTCACAAACATTGTTTGTAATAATATAAGTTTACGAGCATTATTTCTTCTTTTGCAAACATTTATCGTATATTTTTGTTTTTCTGACAAAACTTTACGAACACATGACAAAATTTTACGAACATTTTTTTATGTGTATACGAATATTTACGAGCAAATATTTATAAGAAGATAGATAGATATTTTATTATCATCAGAGATATCTGGAACAAAAACAGTTCTTTAGTGATTATATGTAATATGATCATGTTACGAACAAAATTTGTGAAAAATTACAAAATTTTACTAACTTTTTTCTGGATTATACGATTTACGAAAATATCGTAAGTCCCAGTAGGAATTCACAAACATTTACGACCAATTTTACGAGATATTTTTTTCTGTATAGAAAACATTTTATTCACATCAAAAATTTCTTTCTCAAAATTGGGAATTAAATATTTAAATATTATTTACGCATTTTCATTGCATTTCTTACACAAATTTTCAATTATGGTATTACCTTATCTCATACTTGATGGCACTAGGTGAAAATAATATAAGAAAATTGAAGAAATAATACGAAAATTCGATAAACGGTGAGCAAAAAAACAAACTGTAAGAAAAATTAATCGTACAGTTTTTTTTGCTCACCGTTTATCGCATTTACGTTTTATTCCATCAATTTTCTTATTATTTTCACCTAGTGCCACCAAGAATGAGATAAGGTAATACGGTAATCGAGAAATTGCGGAAAAATTTCAATGAATATGCGTAAATTAACGAAATACGATGAGCATTTTACTGTCAATGTGACTCTGCCCTAACTCTGAAAACTGTCTGATGCAAGAAAATGTTAATAAACATATCGACTGTTGCATCAACCGTTGATGTGACTGCATTTGGTGCAAATGACGATACAAACGCTGCCATTATTTGCATAAAATGCAAATATGACAAATACGACAATCTTCCATAAAACTGACGATACAATCCCAAAATTGGAACAGTTTTAATGAAAATGTGATAACAAATTTATTCTAAATGAAATGATTTATTATTCGCATCCAATGGAATGGATGTTAAGCATAGTTTAGGTTTAGACAGATGTGTTTTAGATTTAGAATTTGCATACCGTCGTTGCGGGTGACTTTGCACGTTTTTTCGCTGTTTTTCAACTTTGCCCTCTAAAAGTGGATAGTTAAAGTGAAGGGAGGAGGGTTTTTGAGTAAAATTATTTGTATTCAGTTGTTAATGAATAGATTTTGTGCCACTAGCATTAATTTAATAAAATTTTACTATGTTTAAAAAAATCAAGAAAAAAGGCTTGCACTGGGGATAAGGTGCGGGTGACTTTGCACTTTTTAATAAATACTAAAAAATCAACAATTTCTGATAATAAACGACAATGAAGATTTTCACATCTAAGGGTAAGATGCACGAGATCTACAAGATGACATGATCGCCATCTTGATTTGACGTTTCTGTCCGCCATTTTGAATAAATGTCAAAATCTAAAACAGGTTCGATTGGGTTCAAATTTTAGTATGTTGTAGCTGATATCAAGACCTTTTCAGAACGTATCTACGTTCCGGTCTACGTCAAGTATTTACCTTGATACAGAGGCTCAAGGTTTAAAAATTAGAAATATTCATATTTTGGCGCTCTTATTGTCTAATCCTGAATTTTAAAACATAAACGAAATGCCTCAGTAACCATTAGAAATGGTTGAGGCTTTTATTTTATATATTTATTTACTCTTACATAATTAAAAAAAATAAATGAAAAGTGCATTTATTTATTTTTTTATTTTTTCTTCTTTGCAAAAGTTTTTCAGATCTTCAAATAATATGCTGTTATAAAGAAAAACATTACTTTTCTTTTTGTTTGTTATTTAGATCTCATCGCCTAACGATAATACTGCCTTTTTTGTGATGATTTCGATAAAAGAAGCCCTCCGTAGTTCTGTATTAATGAAAATGTCAAAATTTTGAACTTAGAGCCCCAGTACCCAGACAATCGCTTGACCTAGATCGGATTTTATATATGTTCTGAAAAGGTCTTGACATAAGCCAGAACATTCTAAAATTTCAGCTCAATCGGATAAGTTTTTTGTTTAGACAGTTATTCAAAATGGCGGACAGAATCGTCAAATCAAGATGGCGACCACACTATCTTGTAGATCTCGGTAATTTTATCTTAAGTTATAAAAAAAATTGGATAATTTTTAGCCAAATACTTCTATAATAAAGCTTAAGAAAGCCCATTACATGCAATTTTATAATATAAATCATGCGTTCTTAGGAAGACTATAGTGAAAAAAAGGAATTTACTAAAAATAATTAACAAAATCGAAGTGGATTATTCTAGCCAGATAAATTTAGAATAGATTTGGGCAATTTACTTCTCTGAAATCGATTTTGGAATTGCATCTTCAGATAACTTTTTCGCGGAGTCGTTTTTTGACAAAATACCTATACTAGGAGTTCATTGACTATTACTGAAACTACAAGAATCCTTTTGAGGATCATTGTACCTTACTTGGTACTTAACATATCCCTATATACTTTGACATGGTAGACCGGATCGGCGAAGACTATCAATAAGTGCTAGAATTGTTCAAAGTCTCACAAACAGCAGAGTGCAAAGTCACCCCCCGAGTGCAAAGTCACCCGCAACGACGGTACTTTAAATATGTTCTCACCGTTCTCACTCTATCATAATAAGGTAAAGTACCCTCACTCGACCGGGTTCCTCGATTCGACCGGTCGGTGGGTCAATTTTTAAATGTTTGATGGTCAATTTCGTCAATTTCTATAAATTTGTCACTAGGTTCGTATTATTCATGGAGTAATTGACCTATTAATGTTAGATCATACGGAAAATATTATAGCAAATATAAATAAATTGAATAAATAAATCTACCGGTCGAGACAAGGAACTGGTCGAGTGAGGGCACTTTACCTTACATTAAAATTTTAAAACGATTCACTTCAATTGTTGCTAATATGAGTTTAAAAGTTAATTTATGACCTATGCTATATTTGTTAAATTTTGATTAATTTACTGTTTAAAGCGTAAGATATGGCTCACCTAATGAAATTATACGATTTTAACTGCTCGAACTCCACGAGAAAACAGTTTCCACAATCCATTTTTACTGCTCGAACTCCACGGAGAGAGCAGTTATAATCCCTTGATTTTTTCACCCCCTCCCCCCAAAGATTTCTTTAATTTTCGGACGTTTTAAAGGTTTCACGATATTCCTACCTTTAATAATGAAAAATCAAAACATTATCTTCAGATCTTAAGAATAAATTTATAAATAACGCTCAAATATCTTTATATAAAAATAAGGATATAGGAAAACGATTCATTACACGATAACAATTTCAAGGTATGAAGGGAGCTTTATTTACTTATTACGATTTACTTATATACTTATTTAATAATTTAATCATTTCGGTTTTTAACCACAAATCAATATCCTTTACTGATCTTCCTCTAGATCTCAACCGGAATCAAAAAGAATGTACAAAATTTATTCACTATTTGGTTAAACAGCCGAAATTTGAGAGAAAATCAAAATTGTTCTTCATTGATTTCAGAAATAAAAAATAATAGTCTCTATTGCTTATTTGTATTTTTAATTTATATATCATTTTTTACATGCTAATAGTGCAATAAATATCCACAAAGAGGGATGATTTTTATTAAATTTCATTTCTCAACCATTGAAGTTCAATTAAAAGTTGTATCTATCAAAGTATGAAAGCTCATTAAATATTTTCCATATTTTTTTAATGCTTCATAGAAGCAAACAAAAAACATTAGCTTTTCCAGATTATCGTACTTCCTTTTTCCCATTTTATTTCTTTGACTCAATGTGCAGTGCAGTATAAATTTATTGCTATTATTTAAAATTATTCTCGAATTTATATTTATTGTATGACTTGCCATTCACCTTTTTTTGGCTTTTTATTACTGAAACCTTTCACCATATTTTTTTCTCAATTTAATGGGCACGATATTGAATTTGCTCCCCAATATACTTATATCGATTATTAATCGCAATAAAGATCAATAATAAAATTTTACGGTTTCCGTGTTGCAATCTTTGCCACCTTAAATTTTTCTTCAACCATCATTTTGGGGGGTGTTTGGAGAGGCGGAAATTTAATTAACAATGTGGTCACAGGAAATATAGGTGGGTAAGGTATATTTTTCGATTTTCCTTTTCAAGTCGTCTTTTCGTATATGAATTGAAGATGTTATATTGACTGTTGCTATGTTCCTTGAAATCAATTTGAAACTGTCCTTCAATCCTTTTCCAAGTCTATCTCTAGCGAATCATATAATCCTTAAACAATCATTGATTTTTTTTTTGACTGTATGGCTACGATGAAGCTTCTTTTCCCATCTACCACTCTTACGATTAATTTCAGGGAAGACAATTGTTTACCATCATGTCGACTGGTAGATGAATACGAGAGAAACCCCTCACCCAAGAGAGAGATGCCATCCTTCATCCACCGAGAACTACTTTTCACATAAAATTGCTGGGTAGTTCAGTGAATGCCAAAAGGAACTTGAGGATTTCCCAGAGAGACAATAGCTTCTCCTCTATTCCATTTTCCACTTGATAGAGGTAACGCTACAATCTTCAACATGTATCCATAGTGCTTTACAACACTTTATATGAGGTTTCTGTACGGAAAATCAAAGTAGATGCTCCGACTTACTTTAAGTCTGGTTTAATTGTATGAAAGTCCCTTCAACTTTATCCAAAACTCTGTATATGCACAGCACAAATAGCAATTGTTGTGAATATAATCCACATCGTCCACAAATACCGCTGTGGTGAAATATCCAAAAAGTGACTAATCCACTGTTGAACCAAGATGAATATATATGTTAGTATAACGAGAGATACGGCACTATATGATAAATATCCTTTTGATAGTCTGCTGTTGAATGGTGTTGAATGAGGCCATAGAAATCATTGTTTTCATCGCATTCCCATGTGGATTGTAACGCATTTTGTATGGCACGAAGAGTGGATTGCTATAGAAAAGCTCTGAGATATTTCAGTATATCCTGGCTCTATAAGTTGTTTAAATCCAGCATGGTCTTTCATCAGACTCTATTGGATGGATCTTGAGTGACAAAAAGAGCATATTTTTGCCACCTCTGGCATTCAGGATAATTTACCAGCTTTCAGTTATTCAATCTAAGCTTTTAACTCAAAATTTTGATAACATTAAGTCTTGCTTTTATTCAAGTTTTTGTGATTCTTAGTTGCTGAATATAATGCCTGATTATCCATAAAATAATTTAGTTTTTAGAGAGAAAACGGAAAGTGAGGTGGACTTGAGTTTTTTGGAAATCGTTTGTATCCTAACTGCGGATATGAAGTATTTTATCAGCGGATATCACAATTATAAAGGATACGTCTCATCCTTTTTTCACAATTTTCGAAGTTCTTAATCGATAGCAGAGGAAATCCCGAACGCCAAAATCCGAGGACCAAAATTCCGAAAGATAAAATCCCGAATCTTCAAAATACTAAAAGGGGCAAAATTATACGGTGAATACTGCATGGAAAATTTCCTTAACCACAGAAAATTTCCCCTTTCCTCCAGTAAGCGCAATCGTGGGAGTAGCTAGGATACTTTTAAAAATTCAGGATTTTTGCTTCCGGGATTTTAACTTTTCGGAATTTTGACTGGAACTTCTAAAATATTGTTTTTCTAGTTTACAGAGAACTAGAGGCAAGATACGTTAAGCAGAAAATTTAAAAATTCGATATCTTTCAAGATAAACGGTACTGGAAGTTTGAAAATATTGCCGTACAAAGAATCATTAAAACTTAAGGCCTTTACACATTGGAAGTAATTTTTGTCAAAAGTTGTTCTCAATCACAGCGAACAGACTGGGCTTTTCTACATGGTCATTGCTTTTTTACGCCTTCATTGCTTTTTTATACGTGAAAAAGATACGCAAAAAATTGCGGCACCAAACAAATTTTTGCACTAATTTAATATTTTTACGCCTTATGAGACAATATTCTTTGTAAAGAAAATGATATATTAGTAAAATTTTCCGATTATAAGTACCTTGAGCAAAGAGCAAAAAGCAATTGATCGGTCAATTGCTCTTTGATCTTTATCGAGGTGTTTACATTTGGCAAATTTCACTAATACATCATTTTCTTTTTAAAGAATATTGTCTCAGAGAACGGAAAAAACATCAAATTGTTGCAAAAATTGGTTTGGTGCCGCAATTTTTTGAGTATCTTTTTTACGTGTAAAAAAGCAATGAAGGCGTAAAAAAGCAATGACCATGTAGGAAAGCCCAGTCTGTTCGCTGTGAATGTGTACACGCCTTTACAACAATTTTCGACTTTTTCTCAATATAATTTTTGCTACAACCAAATTTAAGGTTTTAATTGATTGAATTAGTTGAATTAATTGAAAGTGAATTATTTGATATTATTTTTTATAGAAGTTTAGTCTTCATTACAGTTTACTGTCAAAATTATTTCTTGTTTTAAAATTTTTTGGAAGTCTTGGAAAATTAATGAAAAGTAAGAAGTAATTCAATGTATTTCACAGCTTGATGCAGTTAAGTAATTAATTTTATGTATTTAGTTTAAGAATATAAAAAAAAAAAACCTTTTAGCAAATCAGGAATCTGAGCCAAAGTTGAAATGGTTAGATATAGCGATTTATACGGGCTTCAGATCTAAAGGCTTAGCCATATGGCTTAACTGCTTTATTTTTTTATCAATCACGATTCTTTGAAATTTAACTTAGGCTTGGATTATTAAAGATGAATGACCTGTTAGGCTCTCAAAAAGCCCAAAAAGCAATAAAAATCCTGGGTATTTATGATTGTCAGAACTTCGGGAACTGGGCTAAAACTTTAGTCTGAAGACCACTTTAGGGTCTTTGAAGGATTCTAAATAACTTGGCTCTATTATCATAATAAATACCGCAAATGCAGCGGGAACGCATGTAAAGCCAAAAACCTTATTTTGGATACTTAAAAGACCTAAAAGACGAATATTCTTAAAGCGAAGAAACGAAAAATACGAACAATAGTTAAAGCGATCCTTATACGGGCTTCAGACCTAAGGCTTAGCCATATAGCTTAACTTCTCTTATATCTTATAAGTCAAGATTTTTTGGAAAATTTTGACTTAGAATTGGATTAATTAAGGGCAAATGACGTATTACATTTTGAAACAATACAATTGGTTGCTGTTTAATGTTTTGCGACTCTCAGGAACTGGGCTAAACCTCTAGTCTGAAGACGGTTTTAAAGAATACAGGTTTAGCCTAGTTTTCGAAGATCTGGACTATGTAAACAACAAGCTTTTGTATGCAAAGATTTTTCGTGTTTACCCAATTGCTTTTATACAATCAATTTATACTTTAATTAAAAACATGGCTAATTGAACGGTCAAGCATTATGGATAAACATTTGGTTAAAAACCCGCGCAAGAACCCAAATAAACAGGCTGATTCTCGATAATATTTAGCCTGTTAATTTTGAAAGGAAAGGATTAAGTAAAAGACATTTACGTCAAGGTGCTCTATAATCGATTACTTTATAAGCCCTTAGTGTATGACCATTTAAGATAAATCTTTACTAGAAAAATTAAAAGCTAAAATATTCTCAAGGATCAGCCTGAATTTATTTGGGCCCTAAGGTATCTTTATAATTAAATTATTTTTAAAAGACAAATTAAATAATTTTAATTTCGGAAATCATGTTTAGGTGAACAACGGTGAATTGATAACAAAAAAGTAAATTTTCAAAAGTATAATAATATACGGATAAATAAACATTAGATAAAATTATAAAAATAATTTAAATAAATTTAATAACCAATATTTGTATATGTATAATTCAATTACTAATGATAGTCGATGACCTATAATTTCCATATAAATTCACTTTTGAGTCGAATGAATTTGTTTGTAAATCATTTGACTTGTCGAAGTAACACTTTATAATTTTATTTTGGGAATTGGCTATTACAAAATGTTCCAAAGTCCGCATCTTGTTGAAAAGAACGACAGTTTTCCCTATGATCTTAAATCTAGTGAAAAACCCCATAAAATTTTTACGCAATATCAATAGTACATATGTAAGGGATTTACGATATAGTAGGAAATTCGCTGATGGTGTTGAAATAATGGTGTATGGTATGAGTGAATAAATCAATGTTGCATTTTTACGGATGGGGTTGGATGATAAAAAAGAGCTTAAAAGTGGCGAGTTACAAAAAAAAGGAAAATGTCACCACAAACCGGAAATAGTGGTGCTCCATTCACACAGACACTCTCTGCAAAACGAACACGACTTGGCCGTGTTCGCAATTTGGCCTTTTTCCCAGCGGACAGAAGGGTAGATTTTCTCCCAGTGGCTCCATTCACGGGTGGCTGAGTCACCAGAAGTGTCACTTGACTCTCGCATGATCTCACGAGCTGAATTACCCGGTCCCGTGGTGCATCTTTCACATCTTCACCATTCACGGCGAGTATTTGGTCGCCGGGCTCCAGCTGCAACAATTTAATGAATTTACAATTAGTTCCCATTGTTTATTAAAGTAGAGGATAAAAGGAAAATGTCTCTAAATTGCAATAAATGACCTTTACTAGCTTCTGTCTCTACAGTGGAATTAAGTGCTGGAATTTTCTCATTATTCTTTTCGTATTCTCTCCTTTATTCTTCCCTGGTGAGATTCACAGGATTCCACTTTTAAATCAAAATGATTCTTGCATTCACCAGTGATATGAATGCTTTATAAGCACCGGAATTTAAATTTCACGATTTTTTTTTTTATTTTTCCTAATTAAAGTTTTACTGTTCCATGAAATTTTTGTGTGGAAAATAAGCACATTTTCATTGTCTTAAATCAAAGTTTGTGGATGACGGACTTTTATAGAGTAGTGAAAATGGAATGGAAAAATTGAAAATGAATGACTCATTCGGTTTTTTCTTTTAATGAGGGAAACTGATAAAGAATACTATTAACATAAAAAGATTATAAAATGGTTTTAAAACGAGTTATCAACAATATAGTGGAGAGGAGCAAGCTCACATGTTTAAGATATTTTTGAAAACAAAAACAATTTTATGAACAAACGAGCGATAAAAAATTAAATTCAGTCAACAGAAAATTAAAATTGATTACCAAAAATTAAAATTCTTTACAAAAAATTTAAACTAAACTGTAACAGATTTTGTAAAGATAGATTTTAAATCTCTTAATTAACTACTGTTTTCTCGCTGACCTCAATTTAGGAATTTTAAAGAAATAAGGTAAAGTGCCCTCACTCGATCAGTTCCTCGACTCGACCGGTGGGCCAATTTTTAAATGTATGATGATCAATTTTTATGAAATTGTCACTGATTCGGATTATTTATGGAATAATTGAGCTGTTAATGTTAGATCATATACGCTAAATATTATAGCAAATATAAAAAAATTGAATAAATAACAAGTCTACCGGTCGAGTCGAAGACCAAGTCGACCGCAGGCATTTTACTTTATTAAAGCTTTGAGTTGAATATTTAATGACAAAATTGGTAATGGCAAAATCTGTATTGAAGACTATATTATATTGACGTTTTCTGCACGTGCACAAATAATAATTTTCAGTATTTAAATATTCAAACGGTCTTCGCAGTCAGCTTTAAAATTGTTTAAAAAAGAAAAACAACTTGAGAAGTTCAACATTTCCATTAACGATTCGTCGTTATATGAAATTTGATACATTTTTACTGAAAGGATTAAAGTAATTTGATTTAAGTATTTTGATTTAATATTAAAGATTTTTATCGGGGTATGCAAAACAGCGTTTAGCAATTCATTTAAAGATTTATCTTAATATTCAGGGACAATTTTAAATTTTTACTGCTAACTTGTTAAGTAAGAGGTCTTTGAAAATACTATGTTTGTTATTCAGGCTATGTTTGTTATTCAGAAGCGGCCTCACAGAAATGTGACGTCGGTCTACATTGGGTACCTGGGCACAGGGGCATAGCGGTAAATGAAGAAGCGGACCGCCTCGCGGTAGCGGGGGCAAGGACCGCCTTCATTGGTCCCGAACCTGCTGTAGGGATTTCCTTGCAAATGAGGAAATCTATTATACAGGAGGATTCATTAAAACTTCATCAAACGGAATGGGCCGCGACTAAAGATTGTCGTGTGTCCAAACTGTTCATGACCAACTTGGATAAGAAAAGGACAGCGTACCTGGTGGGAGGTAGTCGCTGGAGAGCCCGGCAGATTGCTAATGTTCTAACCGGTCACTGTCTAAATAAACATCTGAATAGGATGGGTGTCCAATGTAACATAATGTGCAGAGGATGCAATCAAACTGAGGAGACGGTCATTCACTATGTGTGTGACTGCCCCAGCTTATGCAACATCAGACGAGTGCTGCTAGGTAAAGCGGTACTGTCTGATGAAGACCTATCAAGATTGAAGCCGCCCTGTTTAATGGAGTTTATCCGAAAAACGGGCTGGCTTAAACCATCTTGCCCTTAACGGGGATTAATTTAACCGGGGATGCATAATGGGCCCAAAAGGAGGCCTGGGTGCAGCGGTTCCGCGAGGAACCGCCCCCTCTGTAATCTAATCTAATCTAATCTATTCAGGCTATTGTGATAAGATATTTGAATGAAAAAGTATGTCTAGAGGAAACGTAATTGAGTTGGACAAAATATGATAAAATATAAAACAAAATATTACGAAAATTCCTTAATAAAGTCGGGGAGACTGAGTCAGAATTAGTCAAAAAAAAAAGGGGTGGCAAAGCGTTCCAGCTTTGCGGAATGCTCGAACTCGTGACTTAGCTATACTATACCTTGAAAGTACTTTCGCATCATTTACCATTTACCGGTTTTCAACCGATTTGAACCGATTCATAAACGATTCAAAAAATTCTGCAAAATTGTTTAAAAAGATATACTCACAGGGAGGAGTTTAGTAAGCCTATCAATGTAGGTTGTTTGATTCCCTCTTTAACTAAGAATACAGTAGACTCTCACTCAATCGGCTCTTTTTGAATCGGGCGGAAAATTTTGTTGACAATTTTCACATTTAATTATGAAGCAAATTTGCTCAAATTCGCTGTAGTTCTTCTTATTTTACCGTGATTCTTTATAATTGAGCGCTTTTTGTGGAATTTACAAAGGCTTTGACGCTCAAATCTATCGATAAACCGGATGACATTTCGCCCCAAATGCCCAATTGAGAGAGAGTCTACTGTAGGTTAGGGGAAACCGGAGTAGAATTAGCCAGTAAATGATTTTTTTCTTTATCTATAATTTGATAAAAAAATGTCTGAATCATACTGAAATATAAATAAATGAACAAGGAGAGAATTAATTACTCTTTATAAATAGTAGGGGAGACCGGTCAGAATTAGTCAGAGGTAGAATTAGACAGTGGGATGTTGTACTTTCCCTAAGAAAGAATATATAGAGCAAACTACTATTTATTTAGAGTAATTAACTCCCCCTTTTTTCATTCAAATATTTATCAGTCTGATTCAAGCATATTTTTCACAAATTAATAAGCAAAGAAAATTTTCATTTGCTGGCTAATTTTACCCCTGTCTAATATATCCCGGTCTCCCCTAATAAGTAAAATTTTACTTAAGATCGATCACCAAATTGCTTAATAGTCAAAAACTTTTTAAGAAATCTTTGTCTAAAATTTTGTATAATAGATTTCAGTTCACAATGCATTACAGCTATCCAGCCAGAGTCGACACTGACAGCGATATATTTTTAAGGGTAATTACACCATCTATCCTGTAAATATGAGCTCGATCAGAGATAATACTTGTTGACGAAACTCTTTACAATAGCTGTGAGTGTGAAATTCAAACCAAATGAGAAGCTTATGTGAACACAATTATAGAAATTCAATAGTAATGAATAACTTGTTGTAATAGAAGTGAGCTTAATAAACTAAAATCCATAACTCGCTTTATTGATTTGGCAAAGAAGAAAAAAAGCAGTAGCAGTAAGACTTGTTGATGGAAAATCCTCTAGGATAATTACCTTATTTACACTGGGACCCCCTTCTGTGACGAATCGTACAATAACCGGCTTCTCACTGCCAGCCACGAAGCCAAATCCCATCGTAGGACTTCTCTGAAGAATGACCAGGCGTGGTTCGGGAGGTGGTGGAGGTTCATCGCATCGATAGTAATCCGGTGCTTCGTATGTGGTTGTCTTATTGCAATGGCTATATTTTGGTGTGAGAGATGGTAAGAGCAAATGTCAATAGATGGCAAAAGGAAATGGATATGTGAGCAATTGACCTCCAAAATACTCGTAACAGATTTAGTATTATAGGGGATGCTTATAATTGAAATAATGGTATCCAAACTATGCCACAAAGTGTGGTCATTAATTATGAAAAGCATTTGGCAGAGATTTGGTAACTAATTTAACATAATACACACACTCATTAGATGACTACTAATTCACTCACTTGATGTAGTATGGTCTTCCCTTCTCATCAAGTGCCTTCTCCCAGCCGTATGGCAATTCTTCGTCTCCACCCCAACTTTCAGCCGGCGGCAGCCACCCGGCAGTTCGTGTTATGTGACTGTAAATAATACAAAAGTGTTGCCATTAATTATTGACTCTAATCCCATTCCAACTTGGAATTTTCTCGATGAAAATCAACTCATTTGCCTTTTAAATTAATTGACTGTATCATTTAATAATATAGGGGGGGGGTGTGTTTTGTTGCGAAAATTGTACATTTAAATTTTTCAGCAGATTTTATGGATATACCACATGGATATGTCAAATAGGAATGAGGGAAATCATTTCTTTGATATTTAAGCGGAATTTACTTATTTCATCACAAATCAAAACACTTAAAATAAAATCAAAATGAAATAGAGATGTCTCAAAACTCTATGATATTTTTATTGGAATTCCAGATACATCATTAATATTATATTAAAATGACATAAGAGAAATTTCTCTCATGATAGCATATAATGCAATAATATATTGATGAGTAAATGAGAAGAGGATACATAATATTTTAAGAAGATTTGTGAAGTATATATAGGAATCTCTGTGTAAATACACAAATGTTTATAGGTTTTTATCTATACCTTTGAAATATAACAAATTTTCAAAGGAAGGTAATGTTATAATTATTCGAAAAAAGATTTATTATCAATTTAAATTTACTTTAATATACCCTAATTTTATTAAATATAGAAGTAATGTTTCCTATAACACGATAACTCTTTCCATAAATATTGTAGAGATTCTTATTTCATGATTCGCTGGTTTGGTTTCCCTTGGTCTTTTGACCAAAGTATCTTATCATAAGAATAAGAATAAGAAAAAAGAAGCAGAGAAAAAGAAAAACCTATTTTTACCTAAAGATCGCATTCTCCAAATGTAATCTCGTTGGACATAAATGTGGTAAATGAAATTCTGTATCAGGGAGTACTGAAAAATCTTGAAGCGCTTGGGAATTGATCACGATGCGATAAAAAAAATTATGTTTTAAACCCCAGAAATACGAAAAGGGAATTTACACTTTTGGTTAATTAAACCAACAGAAAGAGGAAATAACAGACACTAGAGGAATCAGGATAAATTTTGGGTGGAAGGCGTCAAAAAGAAAACATTTTGTTACGCGCCTTTTCCATAATAGCATTTCCATGGGAAAATACTCCAAGTCTGGGGTGAAGAGATTTTCATTGTAGAAAGAATGGGTCTCGTCATATCTCTACGAAACACACTGAAGAATCAATACACAAAAGAAGATGAAAGTCTTCGAGCGTATATATATATAGGATAAATCTCCTTTTGCAAAATTAATTTCAATGCATTCATTTTAATCCATTTATCATGACGACAGAGACGTTTCATGGAATATTCAAATATATTACCTAACACACTTGAAAACAGGGTATATGTTAGTCCTTGGAGTTGGTGAATAAATTGGCTTTACGATATGTGCCATAAATACTTTTATACTGTAAATCAAATCCTTGTGCACTTTCAGATATAAAAGTGAATTATCATTTCTGTAATTCCCCAAAAGTTTTAGAATAATTTTCAGATCATATTTTCATTCTATTCTAAATTTTAAGAATGGGAGTTTCTATTAATGGGCAATTGAATGGGCAAGTATATTAAAAAGAAATTTGGGGTTTCTTTCAATTCATAAAAGCAGTGCAATGAATGTCGAAAGTTAGGTCATCTTCAAAGAAGATGTCGTGTCCTTCGCATATATGCTCTTATTTGTGAAATTTCCATTCATATTGATGACACAGGGAAAATAGATTTTCATCAATATTTCAGTGAAAATGTACTTCAATTTGAAAGATTTTCTATCAAGATGTTGATGCTAAAATATATCTGTCCTTTGGAGCTTAGCGGTAGAAAGTGTTATAGCAAATGATAAGTTTCACTTGTAGAATGTCTGGATATACTACCCTACCACAATCCTATTTCAAACTCCCAAAGCTAACCATCAATTTTGCAGCCAGGCATGTACTTGAGCTCAACAAAATACTCATAGAGAGAACATTGAAATTGGTTTTCTCCCAGTTTGTTTGCATCAAAATTCAGGTGGTTGGATACACAAAATTTATATAAAAAAAAACATCCTTTTCTATTAGTGATAGTACACATTCAAGTACTTCCCTCAATCTGGCTATCTTGTGTTGCTTTTCGTATAATTCAATTATTTTAAAAGTATTTCTATTGAAAAGGACCATTCAAAACGATTGAAATTTTATCTAAAAAGCAATTTTATAAATGGAATAATGTTGGTACGAAGATCAACGAAAGGATAGAAATCTGAAAATGCGAAAGTCGGTGCCGGACAAAATATTGAACACCAAAATCCCGAAAGCCCAAATCCCGAAATCAAAAATTCCAAACTCCAAAATCCCGATATGCCAAAATCTCGAAATGGGTCGAAATCTTGAATGGGTCAAAATCCCGAAATGTACAATCCTGAAAGCCGAAATCGGATTTTTGGCTTTTGGGAATTTGGCTTTTCGGGATTTTGTCTATTCGGGATTTCGACCCATTCGGGATTTGACTTTCGGGATTTTAACATTCGGGATTTTGACCTTTTCAAGATTTTGGCTATTTTTGATTTCGAATCATTTGGGATTTTGGTTTTCGGAATTATGGCGTTCGGGATTTTGATCTTTTTGGGAATTTGGCTTTTAGGGATTTTGGCTATTCGGGATTTCGAATAAATTCGGGATTTGACGTTCGGGATTTTAACATTCCGGATTTTGACCTTTTCGGGATTTTGAACTTTTCGGGATTTTGAACTTTTCGGGATTTTGTCGTTCAGGATTTTAACCCTTTTTGAGATTTTGGCTATTTTTGATTTCGAACCATTTGGGATTTTGTCTTTCGGAATTATGGCGTTCGGAATTTTGGCTTTCGGGATTTTGGCGCTCGAGACTTCGACTGTGACCCTTTAAAATATATTGTTCTTTCTCCATGAGATTAAGCAATAAAAACTGTCGATAAGTGAAGACCAAGAATATTTTGTCTCTTTGATTTCCTATCGATTCTCAGTATAATATTAGAAATGAAGTTTTTTTTAAATGCTATCCAATATCTCATCTTTACCCTCTACTTTATTTTTCATCGTTAAAATGGTTTAAAATATCGATGGAAAATTTTCAGTAACCCTTCCACCATCTTCCGATTAAAACATTCGATATCATTTAATGAGAATGAAAAAAATGATGATTGCACTGCGATGTCTGAATACAATCTTACTTTACAAGAGACAAGAATACTTTAAAGCTAAACTAAATTATGTTTCTTTCTTTTTAATATTCGATTAACAGTTCCGACACACAATTATTCTCTCCTTCAACATAAATTGCCGAAAAATACCACAAACATCCTTTGCTCTTACATAAAATTTATGCTCTTGTATATTAAATATTTTAATTTTCTGCTCTTCTGAATATTCTGATCATTTTCGTGTTGTTAGTTTTAATTAAATTTACAGCATTCTTCCATAGTTGAAACATACCGCCCTATCACTTTTGCTGCTCACAACTCACCACCCTCTACTTAAATGAATACTTAAAAGCATAATGCGAACAAGTTGCAATAAAATTTAAAATTACTCCACTCTTTGACTCACCAATATTATTTGAAATTATGAAATGGAAAGTCGTTTTATCAATATTCCTTGTTTCGAAATGTGTTATTAAATTAGTAGTGAACCATTATAACATCAAATAATTGAAAATAAAATAAATGAATAATTCTTATTATTATGTCTGCTTATTAATTAACACTGTATTAATCATAGTATAATTTATTCACTAGATCTATTAAATTTATTTCGCCTGTTGTGAACCGGAAAATATTAAACGTACTAATAAAATGGAAATACTTTTTTGGAAGGCTTTAATTCATGAATTTAATTCAAAAGTCTAAAAAATTATTATCCTGCTGAATAGCTTGATGCATAAAGTGTTTTTGTGAAATCTATTAAATAAGTATTTCGTGAATTCTTTTCCTTTTCCACAGAGTTTTTTGTTGTTTACCGTTTCAAAATTGATTTAATAAATTTGATAAATTAGATATAAAAATTATTAAGATAAAATCAGTTATTAATAGATAATCAAATACACTTGAATAACTCACACTTGCATAGTATTGATATCAGTAAGGTAACTGTATCAAATTTCGGCAGAGTTGCGTGTAAGCCCCAAAGTCTTAAATTCGAAATATAATATTTTAAATAATAATTGTTTTATGATTTATTTTTAAAGAGTCTAGCTTGCAACCTTGTAGATAATTTATCGTCTTTGTTTTTTCTACAATAATTTTAATACATTTAAAAATAATTAAAAATTAGACATATTGGTCTAAACTAGATTTAATGGTCGAAATGTATGCCTACAAGTAAGTCGTAAAAGAAGAAAATAAAAATTAAAAATTTCTTTAAAGGGAGAAGGAAAAAACCAGGAGTAAGAGTCCTCCTGTAACTGGCTTATTATGCTTCTCAGCATCGTCTTAAGAAAAGTTTACCGAAGACTCTAACTTGTGATCTCTTACTGCTTGGATTCTTTGTCTAGAAACAGATGGACTACGAATATCCAGCTGTTATTTTGCCTATTTTTTTGTCAAATTTGCAATAAATTACACAATAATAATTTCACAAAATTGCTTCACTTACACGTCGATTTACTGAGCAAAATGTCAGTGGGGGAGGTCTACCATATAGAACGATATATTTTCAAGAGCGGTAGTTTGTTATACCAAACAAGGGGTGATTGTGATTTGAGCATCCTTTGGGCTTTCACAACATGTCCAAAAGGGGTGGTGAAATATCATCATGAAGGAATTACCTCATACTTCAACCGGATGGTAGATTTTCGATGTTGGAGTTGCGATATGACAAACAATTGAGCATGGCGCTAAACTGTTTATTGCAAGGGGAGCCTCATTTATTCCATCACTGTTCCGGGTGTGATGTGAATTTCAGCATGATAATGGCTTAAATATTTTAATGTGTGCTTTCTACTGCTTTCATCGCATCATTGTACGAGGGGTTTTCGACATGCTTCATGATGGATTAATAGGCAGACAAGGTGTTGGGATGGTACTTATCTTCATATCTTCTTTTTCACATGTTAGCATAGAAGAATAAAGCTAAGTTTTGAACATTTATTCATAGACATTATCAGTTGAATTCCCGTAATTCGTCTCCTTTATTACTACTCGAACTCAAAGATAGGAAGTTATATATATAATCCTTTCATTTTAGTCTACCCATCTTGGTTCCCTTTATCTTTAGTGAATCATATACATTTTAGTAGAATTTGGTGATTTTGTATATTGATTAAAACTGCGTTGAAATCGTGTTATGGACTTGAAATTCTGACAAGTCGATGGAAGCGTGCTACATTCGAATGACTCAAGCTTCGGACAACTAATTTTTTTCTATGTTCTTAATGGATTTTATCTATAGCTCATTTCGGAATATTTTAGACGTTGAACTAGCTACGGTAAAAAATTTCGGCACATATCTGTTCCAAAAATTAACTCGTCCACACGGACACCATAATTTTCGGAATAAATTTGTATCTTTTAGGAGAAACAAAGAGATACCCAATATTAGTAACGAATTTGTTCCAAAAAGTAGCTCGTCCACGGAGACCGAAAATTTTTGGTACAAATTTGTACTTTCTATGAGGAACAAAAAGATACCCAATATTAGTAACGAATTTGTTCCAAAAAATAGCTCGTCTAGTATAAAATCGTATCCTTCCTCTCACACTCAGTCACCCGTCACCGAAGCTAGGAGGACGCCAAATCTATGGCAATTTTCGTGCTACATGGTTTCACTTTTCTAATTCGAGATTCCCTTCCTCCCCTGTTGCCAGTACTCGCATATGATTTCGTCATACACGCGTCTGTATAAAACACTCTCAAGTTGATATTTATTTGATGTTCCTTATGAATTTTCGCCACCGAAATCCATCTCGACTGAAGTATAGGCTTTAACTGTAAGATGAAATCTCTTACACGAATTTGTTCCCGACAATGGGAACAAAAAGATTCCCCATATGAGTAACAATTTCGTTCCAAAAATTACCTCGTCCACGGACATCGAAAATTTTTGGAACAAATATATTACAGATGTACAAATAATATTGTTATATTTAAATTTACCAATTTGTTGCTGACAGAGGGAACAAAACAGCCGAGTGCAACAAATTCTATTCCAACTTTCAGGAACAATTTTGTATAAAACGAAATCAACTCAAATTTGTAGATATTCCACCGTATCAAAACGGTTCCAAAAGAAAACTCTAACAAAATTATAACTATATTTTGTTGCAACTGTAAAGAAAATTTTTTGAAACAAACAAATATCTTCTCTAGGTACAAATTGATTCCAAAAAAAATTGTTCCAAGGAAAACTTGTTCCAATATTTTGGCCAGTGTCCAAAAGTTTTTACCGTGTATATAAACCAAATTCGTTTAAAACACATTTTAAAAATGATTTGTTCGAAGCTTGCGTCGCCGTCGTCTTAAAATAGCGCGATTTCCCTAATATACGAAAAGAATTCAAACTCGTTAAAGTGCTCTAACCTTCCCTTAAATATTTATTATTACTTAAATTAATATCTACCTACAGAATTAAATAAATATTAGTTCTTTTTGCCACAATGAGTTTGATGTTCGGTGCAAAACTTTGCAAAAGTTTTTGTGTAAATATTTCTCAGAGATCTTTCACATGTTTGTTTGCTTTATATATTTTCCATGTCTGGATTCAATCTTTTACAATTTCTTGTTATTTGAAAGAAAGTTTCACCTCAGAATAAGTCTTTCAGCAAATTTGTAGTGTTTTTAAGATATCAGAATCGAAATGATAAAATGAAGCAAAGATGTTTATTTTTGTATTAGAAATTTTAGACTGTCTAAAATCTTTTATTTGAAAGCTTTTTAAGTAAAATCATTTCAATGCTAAATGTGATTATTTTAAATATATATTTCCATAAGGAAAAACTTTTCCTCTGTGCTTTGATAGATTTTTCTTTTACTATTCCTGTTTTCTCTATAGTCTTCTATACAAGGATATTACATATCCTATATTTTGTTTCGAATACGTTTTACAAAGTAGATGTATATATTGTTGATGTTCATAAGTTTTCTCTTGTCGATTTTCCAAAGCTCCTCTTTGCACTTCTTTACCCACCTTCCGGATGGCACTTCTGGTGCATCCTCAAAAGCGAGAGGATTCCCATCCATTGCCCTGGAGTAGGAGTACATGAGAATTGCATTCACTATAAAATATACTTCTACATGTATATATTCGTGCCTTTGGGGTTGATGATGCACACACATTTTATATCACCACGGATAGAATTTTTTTTTAAACTTTTTTTTTTTCTATATATGTCAAAAAGAAAAATATGTAGCAGAAACAGCTATTCTTTCCACAAGTTGTGCTGTTCTTCACTCGCTCAATTTTCTCCTCACTTCCACACCATCTCAATTTGCTTTCTTATATCCATGAGAACCCCCATATAAAATATCAGAACAATATTATTCTCAGGCTTTTGCCTTTCATAACTTCTCTATGGATAAATTTTATATATTAGAAGGCTTTTTAGAGATAGGAAAAAATGCCTAAAAAGGATTTAATAAGATTATAGAGTCTCCTTTTTACCCTCATTTTTACTCAACTTCCTCATACCTTCTCTAATCTTTATGTTCACCAGGCGAATACAACACTTTGTATGAAGGAAAATTTATTCAAGATCCAGTTGCTAACCCTTAATTTGTGAAAAGTAGAAGATGGTAATACACGAAAAGCACCTCTTCACCAAACTTCGAGATCCTTAATGTTGTCTGTCGTTTTATGCCACAGACAAGACTACCAGAAAGATATACCTTTGAGTTCTTTTCTTTTGAACAAATTCGTGCAAAGTGAATTTAAATTTTCAACTCTTTTTCCCAGAAGCAAAAGTTTCTACAAGAATTTCACCTTCTGCACTGCAGTAAATTCTTAAAAAAAAACAAGTAAATAACACACACTACGTATCATACTGCTGTAATTATAAATCAAGTAAATATTGTGGTAGATATTTTTGTGACGTCGACCAAAATTAAACTTAAGATCTATTATTATTTGCATAACAAATTATACAAATATTTAGAATTGAGCAAAATATATCCAGTATCAAAACTATATAGAATATTCCGAAAATGTGAAGATAACGTTACATACCCATCTGCAATTTAGGAAAACATGTTCAGTGGATTTCTTAGCAGGTGTAAACAACAATCCCTCGGGTGTATGAACTAAACGCATTTCTATGAATGTTGAAAGTAAATACAAAATAGATTTTCAATGTTCAAAGCTCGAAGTAAAATTTAGAAATTGTATACAAAGAAGCTCTATAAGAATGTACAATTTACGTCAGGATGCTATGTTCTCTCACAGTACGCTCAATTTTCCTTATCCTAATGATTGGTAGTAGAAATGACAGACAAAAACTTATAGAGGGAAGTGGAGCACCTTTGAGTTGGGATAGCTTTATAAATGTGTTTTTTTTTCTCCTATTTTGAAACAGAATTGGACCTTACCGTTATATTTACAGTAGAGTCTCCTAAATTCGAATGTTCGGGGGGTATTTTTGACATTTCTCATCTCCCAAATTCGAACGATTTTTTCAAAACTAACGAAATTTGTGTGAGATTAAATTGTACTTTGAATCAAATTCCCGTTACTTTCTCGCAAGTCTTAGTGGCACTTTCTTTTCATTTTATACGATCATAATGTATGTAACCATTCAGGAAGAAGCACATAAATATGATTTTCATTCACCTAGAATACGAATTTTGTAACATAACCGCACAATTGACATTTTGAATCCAAACGGCGTTCGAATTTGAGAAATTCAGATTTAAGAGACTCTACTGTATTTAGCTTTACAAATCCATTATGAAGCTAAATTAAGCCTTAATTCTAATCTCAATCTATTTTGTGTAATATCATCCACTAAGTGAGAAGTAAATTTTTTTTTTCAAAAATATAAATATATCAGGTCCCAGTGGCTGAATTTTTAAAACGTTTTATGGAAATTTCAGATAAATGTTGTACTTTGTACAGAGCTTAAAATTAGATCTTGAATTAGGTAAATCTTAATAGGACAATGTGAATTAGGTATCGATCGTTCTCAAATTTTAGTATATTATAGCCAGTACTAATAGCTTTAGATTAAAAACAAAACTTAGGGGAGGCCGGGGCAGTATTAGCCACGGATGGTAATAGATAGTGAGATGTTATAGTGTGCCTTAGAAAGAATATTGAGGAAATTATTTCAATTAAACACCTCTCATCCCATTCATTGAAATATTTGTCACCGTGATCCACACATTTTTTCTACAAATTATACGCAATGAAAAATATCATTTGCTGGCTAATTCTTCCCTGGTCTCCCCTATAGGCTCCCACGACACCTCTGACCAGAAGTATAAGGAGTCAAAAATTGAATTTATTCCAATTAAACACCTCTCATCCCATTCATTGAAATATTTGTCACCGTGATCCACACATTTTTTCTACAAATTATACGCAATGAAAAATATCATTTGCTGGCTAATTCTTCCCTGGTCTCCCCTATAGGCTCCCACGACACCTCTGACCAGAAGTATAAGGAGTCAAAAATTGAATTTTCAAATGACCATACCTTCGGTTCTAATTCAGAATTTAAAAAAATTGTGTTTTAGAAATCCCTCGTGGAATACTACAAATCTCTTGAATTTTTAACTGCATCTGATTTAATCGAAGCTCCAATTAATCGAAAAATCGATTTTCAAAAATTCGATCCCGAATATTCCGAAAACTAGACCATAGTTTTTCTTTAAATTTTAATATGTTGTAGCTGAAGTTGAGACCTTTCTAATGGTGGGTCACACTTCCCTCGATGTTCCCAAACCTGCGCTATAATCGAAAATGTCTTCACCGAAGCGATTTCGATGAAATTTTAGTATATCGTATTTGGGATCGAGACCTTACTAACTGTGGGTCGCATTCGTTCCCCCTCTACCTCACTATACCACGACTCACACTATAATGAAATTGACCTGATTCTATCCCAAATGTTTATTAACCGATTTTAATGAACTTTTTTTTCTTTTTTTGGAATTCTTTTCTAAAGAATCTCAGCTACCATAAGCTTATAATGGGCTTAACATTGGTCATTTTTTAGTCTTTTCTATCCACGTAACCCTTTATTGAAAAAAAAAATTCTTCGTTCAAGTACTAAAATCATATTTAGAAGAAGTGTTCAAAATATCAAGAAAATCAATGCTTTTCGAGAACTCTTACGCACTCATTTCAAGAATCGAATTTGAAGAAAAATAAGATTAAAATCGACGTTTCGCTCTTGGCCCGGTATGGAGACAGAAATTTCTAAAGGCATTGCCTAATTACTAAAGTTGGATTCTTAATGACTTACAATTTTGGGGAAGTATTCTTGAAAATATAATTTTTCTAATTTTTAGAAATTGAAATATCCACGTGTCCCTTAATAAAATCAACTGAACAAAATTTAAAATCTAGCTTATGTGAATTTAAATTTAAAAAAAAAGCTAAACCTTGAATCCAGAATCAATGTACTTAACCACATTCAATGCACTGAACTTAAATTAACTTAAATTCAAATCGAGTGTAGCATTCTTTAAATAAAGCTTTAAATAAAAAATAGTATATAGAAAGTGTTTGCTTTTAAGACTTAATTGAGTATAAAGCCAAACGTATATAAATGTCAATTTAAATAGCGCGTCATAAAAGAAAAAGGCTCAGAGATGTTATTGATTATAGTGCTTCCTGCGAAGAACTTAACGAGATCAAGATACATATAACGAAAAAGCTCCCTCAAGCCACGAACATGATATTATTTTAATTTAATGAAAGTCATTTGCATCGATGTTACCGAGTTGTCTACCACAAGATATTCTTCTTGTTTTACCCCTCTTTTTGAAACCAAATATAACAGAAATTTAATTTGACTAATGACTTTTTCGTAGCTGTGAAAATAGCAACTTAATGCTATATTTGGCTCCATTATGCAACATTGTATAAAGTTGCTTGGTGAATGAAAGTGTTCCCTTTAGGCATGAAATATCTAACACAAATACACGTTTGGAGAAGATTCCCATAATGGGGATTCTGCGATGAGAGGCTTCGCGCTGCAGTGACGTTGAATGGTAAATTGGGTCATCAACATATAAGTGATATTCACTCAATATTTCATACATATATGTATCACTAAATATTCCCTATGCACCGATAGTGTGAAAATCTGTATATATTTTGTAAAGTTTAAAGACATGATTTACTGTTCATACTTCCACCCCATTGAAGAGAATTATGCGAGTGAGCCAGCATTAACATCCTCTTTTGACATGCAAAACTTTCACAATGTACCATGCATTTTCACATTACTGTGCTCTAAAAATTGACATTGAAGATTTTACAATAAATTTGATTTAAAATAATATTTTCTTGAATAAATAAATATTATTGTCATTATTAAATCAAATGAAAATTAAGCAATACTAATATTCTTCACAAGACAAAAATTAAATTGGATCATTGAGGATCCTTCTTGAGAGTATCAATAGGAATAATTAAGATGCGTAGAAGAACTACAGAAAACTTATTTATTCATTGTTTCAATTTTAAGCACACTGGAAAATGTGGTTTTGTCTCTGAACATAAACTCCAAGATATTCATTGTTGCTGTTGAAGAACCACTGAACATTATGTTCTAGATTTGTATACTTAATACCCTCGTAGTGAAAGTATTAGAGCTAATAAATTTTCAGAGACAAAATAGAATTTTGAGTGAATTTAAAATTAAAACAAGGACATGTATTTCGATTAAATCACAGAGGAAAACCGCACTGCAATACCGAAACCTTTGCGAAAAATATTATGTTTTTCTCTTTTTTTTGTAGATCAAGCCATCAACTTGAGATATTCATTAAAGTAGTACCCTTCATTACTTCAATTCAATCTTTAGCTTTAGATCCAGAAACATATATCTCTGTTATGCTCTATGAATTTTAGATTTACCCCTTTAGGACAACACTGACTATTAGAATGAACTCCCCTATCTAGAAGCAATTTGCCTATGCAGGCATCTGACCGATGTGGACAATTACGGGTTATATGATTCAGGATGTGGCTTAATGGTTTGGCTACAGGTTCACTTTATACTATGTGGGCTTTTATTTTATGTAATAAGCTTACTAAATTCAAAACCGATTGGGTCATAAACGGAATGAAGAAAAAAATTGTTTAATCTTGTTCTTTATGGATTGAAAATTTAAGGAAAGCAGTAACTACCCAAGAAGCAAACTAGTTGCTTTATAGAACCAAGTATTAAACAAGTCTTTTAGTGCACTTTTAAAAGACTTAAAGTGAGAATTTTCTGTTGAAATTCCCATAGAAGCTCTTAAGATCCTTAATAGTGCGCCACTTTACTTATAGTAATCTTAGTGATGGAACCAGGAGCGTTATAAGCAAATAAAATGTTTTTTGTTCTATAATGCCTTACTTGAGAAATTCTACAAGACTATATTGAGAAAAAATTGCTTCTTTGGTAATCATTCCGATTTTACGGGATGCTTGAATGGTAAATGTGTTGCAACAACATAGGGGAAGGGCGCTACCTTCGGAAGACTCAATCTTCGCACAAGTCGTTTTTTCAATAGGTTTTAAATTAATTTTACCCATTATAGTATTACACTTTTATAACTAATCCAATGGCTCAAATTTCCTGAAAAGACTAATGGGTCAAATCCAATAAGAACACAGAAAAATGAATTGTCCGAAGCTACAGTCATCCGAAGGTAGGGCGCTTTCTCATATTTTCAAATGGCTTACCTACCCTATTTTCTGTGTTTTAAATGAATTGTTAGGTTTATTTCTTTTATTAATTTTTAGATATGTTTATTTTCAAGGAAAATGATATTATATTGGCAATATTAAGGGGTAAAATACGATTACATTATCAAGGTAAGTTCAGAAAATAAATTTCTTGATGATTTGTCGGTGTACCTTGAAGCAAGATTTATAGGTTAAGAAAAATTATTTTATAAATAGAGTGTTTGACATTCAACATTCAAAAATCTGCAGAGGAAATGATTGAAAGTTTTTGGTATATATTGATAAAATGCCTAAACAACCATTAAATCATAAATGAAAATAAAGAATAAGGTTTTGGGAAGGAACAGGGATGAGCCGGGGAAATATTAAAAAAAAAATAAGCTTGTAAGGAATTTCAGCTTAAAGATTCTAGATAAAGATGGGATTATCTTCAGGACCGAATAAATATACTGAACTCTCGCCCTAACTTGCATTGGATTTCTATACGGTCGACAATCAGAAGCGAATTTTTAACAAGTTTTTCAGACTAAAAGACTTTGTAGAAGTCCTTAAAATAATATATTTAATAAGATTTCTTAAAATAAAAAAAATATTTATAATAATATGAAAGATGTTTTTTTTTCGAATCATCGTGAGTAGTTTTCTTATTATAAAAAATATTAAAATTATCAGTAAAGTCGTCTAAACTTACTGGTCGTCTTTAAAAGGGTTAAGATCAGTGATTTCTCCAATCAAAAGGATCAAAAGAGTAACTAATGGGAAACTTCAAGAGTTTGCACTTTGATAAATATTTTTATAAAATCGATACGATGTGAATGCCAACTTTTGTGTGTGTACTGTGTGCCTGCGTATTTTCATACATTGTGGCTTATCGTTTCGAATAAATGGCTGAGAGTGTATTGCAAAATTTATTAGCTTTAATGTTGCATGAGGAATTTTAAATTCAACTACCAACCCTCGCCGTAACAATACCGTAATATCTCAAATCATCAGATTATTTGGTGAAAAGCGTACACCTTTTTGTATATTCTGACACTCGACACTCTTAGAAATTACATTACCTTATTAAAATTGTAAATTGGGGAAGGGATGAAACTTTCAAGATTCCTTTTTTTACTGTAATACAAAACATCATGAAAAATCCTCAGGGCTGTATACGTGAACAGACAAGTGAAATGTATTTTTTTCGCAGCACAAATAAAGATTCACTGGATAAGAGAAAAATGAGGAAAAATATGTAATCCAATTAAAAAGTGATGGTGAATGTATATCCCATTTTACATGGTATACCATCCACAAATTGTCTTAATTTAGTAAAACGTTCTACTCTGCGAAATAGACAAATTCCTCTTTCCCACACGAAAAACAATTTTGGTAAGGGCAAGAGTGCATAAGAGAAATCAAAGAGACTACACAGAGTACAACACAGTAGGAAGGGTAGTTTTGGGATGAAAAATAATCCTTCTCCTAAACACCACCTGCTCCATATCTGCTATACTTTTCTTCCTGCCTTTAATAAACCATCCTCATAGCTCCAACTCAATTTAACTCCCAGACAACCTCTTCGCATTCTTAGCTGCCAGCAAACACCTCATATACGGAGTCTCCTAGCAAATTCTGTGGGAAATTATATTACTACCCCATATGTTTGTGTGTGTCAGGTCCGGGTTCCGTGAAGTAACCTCAAATTAGAAAACAAAACTAAAGCTTATACAAAACCACAAAAACATCTTTTGCTACTTTGCTTATGTGTATACACATATACATCCCGTTTGTTCCCTAACCAACTAATAAACCAGGAAATTTTACAAAATTGACGGCACTGGTGTGTTTGTGTAGGAAAATGGGCTAAAATTTCCGAAGAAAATTAAGGAGATGCAGAGCAACAGGAAGAAATCTCATTCCTGAGAAACTCACTGCAACAGCAGGAAATGTAATCTGAGTCGGGGCAAAATACGGCTTACGTTATTCCCAATTTCTGTAGAGGAAAATATGGTTATATCTATAGAGAATATCAGGATATTTTTGAAGAAAGTACACAAGTTTTGAAAAGTTTGTTGTGATTCCTATGTTAGATATCCAAAGAAGCAGAATCGCCTTATTTAACAAGTTTAGGAAAAAAACAATGCCTTGATTTTAAGGTTCGAACATAATCATATATTATATAATTCTTTTTGTTTTTAATTTTGCAAATTTGAAGATTATGGAAATTACTTTTTTGTCAGAAAATTAAATATAACACTGTGCGAGTTGTTCATTTTCCTTTATATTGAGGATGTTGACAAAGACGACGGACTTAATATCCATGAACTAAATTAATGAGATATTCCTAATGCCTCCAGCATACCTTTTAGATCAGGAAAATTTCATAAAATCAAAATTCACATCCTTTTCTTTCTTACACGTTTTGCTTATGTCTATCTCATTCTTCGCACTCGAAATTCGATTGAACTAAATTGAATTTATTGTGATGTTCGAAAGAAGAAGAAGAAGAAGACTGCGAAAGAATGAGATAGACATATGCAAAGCATGTGAGAAAGAAAGGGATTCGAATTTTGATTCCATTAAATTTTCCTGATCTAAAAGGTGTGCCAGAGCCATTACAAATGAGTTTTCAAGATAAAAACCAACTCTAAAGAACGTATTACACAATTCTGACCAAGGTAAGTGTGAATTCGTTGAAAAGATCTTTAAAGAGAAGTTTGAACAGATTTCAAATGACCATGAATCGATAATTTTTACTTACTCGAAAATTAATTGTATTTTTATAATATTTTCGAGCATCTAAGTTATGTATTCCAGAGGTATTTTGAGTAAAAGTTAAATACAATGCCCGCTTTCTAATCCGGATCGCTGTAATCCGGACGAGTTATCGACGGTTACATTTAAAATCATTTTGAGGTCATGTCTGCATGTTTGTTCAGCAGTGAAAATGAATTATCCGGTGAAGTTTTTGTTTAATAAATGAAGTATAATAACACAGAATTCTCTAATTATGTCTTTTTAAGCTTCTTTAAAATTTTTATTCTAATTCTAGAAAAAAATCTTGTATTATATTTTCGAGACGTTGAACAAATTCAAAAAATCCATCCAGATTACGAAGCGGACCAAGCGGACATCTGTCATATTGTCTCCCAATCATCCGGATAACGAAGCGGGCACTGTAGTATTCTATTTTCATAAAATGTCGTTGATACTAATGCCCCTTTTTTAGATCAATAAATTTCGTGAAATCAAAATTCACATCTCTTTCTTACTCAAACGTTTTTCATATGTCTATTTCTGTCTTTCGCAATCGAAATTAGTTGCAACTAAATTTAATTTGTTATGACATTCAAAAGAAAAAGAAGAGTGCGAAAGAGTGGGACAGACATATGCAAAACTTTTGAACTGTAGAAGATGTATAATTCGGTTTCATGAAATTTTCCTAATCTAAAAGGAGTGCCGGTGACATAAAAATTTAAATTCAATTTCGAATTTTCAAATTGAAAATTCGCGTAAAAGTTAAAAAATACTTTACTACAAACTACCGTAAGAAGCTGCCTAAGGTGTAAAACAAAGCGTTTTACGATGGGACAGGAATTATGAACCGTGTTGCAACAAAATGTAGATTAAAATGTGTTGACATTCGAAATTCGAATAGGATATACTTCAGCCACCATACGGAAGAAACGGAAAGTATATCCATTTCTTTAGCTTTCGAAGCCGAAACTAATCTTCCAAATATTTAAAAATAGTTTAGGATTTAAAAAGGCACGAATTCGTTTTTTTTTAATCACAGTGTTTCCTTTTAGCAAAGATTTCTGTCCGTATTGAGTACAATAGCTGTGGTTTTTTAGAAGAAAATTCCATTGCTATCTGCAATTTCCCAAATAGGATTCTTCTTCTAATAATAATCCGAGTATCTAACAAGTTCTGTCTTGGTCGAAAATTGCTAAATAACGTCATTGTTGATGAAACGAAGGAGAGAAAACTTTCAGAAATGCACAAATGACAATATCAAAGTGTAACTGGCAATTTAGATTTTCTTCAACTTGTGAGGTTATAGTTGATATGTGAATATTGTATGTACACAAGTTCAATTTTCCGCATTACAGACATTTTCCTTGGTAAGTGAACTACACTTAATTTAGTAACGAATTTGAAAAATTCTTATGGGTTATTATTTGCTAGGAAATCTGTGCATGACATGGTTTCCAATCGTTAAATCGCATGTATGATATTTCAAAGTTGATTTTTTCCGAACGAAAGTAAATTGAATTTCAACAGATGTTATTATTCTGACGAATGAGGCTCTAACTCTATAGGTACAAAGTTCCTTGGGGTGGTAGAAGTATATTAAACATCGCCTGTCACAAATGGAAAAGGGAGACGATATGGAAAGAAAGATACCACAAGGAAACAAGGAAGCACTTGACAGTGAGAATCTCAAGAAATCCCCATGAAAATCAACTTTGTGTCAATAAAAATCTTCTCAGATTTTATTTACCCAATTTCGTGTTGTTGTTGAAAAATTCTTCTCAAGCAGTCAAGGACTAAAACAGGTAAGGTGAAATTATGATGAAAGCGGATAGACAAAAAAGGAATTCACGATTTTTCCATCATTTCTTTCTTTCCTTACATTTATTAAACTTTGGAAATGTTGGCCACATGATTAAGTTATAAACATTAATTTGTTCAACAGGGACTTTGGGGAGATTTGTTTTGACAATTTCATTTTAAGAAAATTTATTCTGATTCGGCATTCTTTTTGGTAACAAACAACCCTCAAATATGTATAACCAGTTGTTGAATTTAATTTCTAATAAGATTATTAATTTTGAAATTGAATTTTAAATTATAAATTCATCACTCAGATTTTTGGGCAGAAAAATTTAGTGGTTCAGTAAAATTTCAAAGTAATCCCTCATAAGTACATTATACCAGGTGTATCAACATTTACTCATGTTGCGTTAAATTAAATCGACTGTAAAAGGAATTTATGCATAAAATATTATATTCTATTAAGGCGTTTTCAAAACAGTCTCCTGTATATACATATTAATTATATAATAAATTATATTATTTTCGTATTAAATTACGTATTCGTATTAAATAATTAAATCAATAAAAAATATCGAGTATAGTTTGTTGAAAAAATAATTTATTAAATATCGGAAAATGAGACACAAATAATGGTAAAAATTTAATTTGATGGAAAATTTAACTTTGGTCTCCCATAAATTGTATTTTCTGATCATATGTATGTACCTACATTTGTATATAGATTCAGTTGATTCATATTGTACCTTTCTTGGAAAATAACTTTTCCCACAATCAATAATATTATGATAATAATATAATTCCATAATAATAAGATAATAGTAATAAAGCCATATGCGTGAATGGTAAATATTATTCTTGTAATTAATACTCGATGAACTTCAAGACCGTGAAACCGTGTCATACAGTGTAGTCGATAAAACTCTGATAAAACTAACAAAAGTTGTTAGAGGGTTCTTTAACATTCTAAATAAAATGTAAAATTCGTTCATCGCGGTCTCATCCTGATTTTTTTCCACTTCTGTTTAATTTTCTTATGTTTTTTTTAATTATTTCAAGCTTAAACATGCCTTTTAGTCCTTTAGAATTCTTTTCTCAAACTGGTTAGGAACCTACGATTAAAGTTAAAATATTTTTAAACTTCTTTGCAAAACTACTCAATAACAGTATTTTTTCTAGATTTTTAAAATTAATAATGGTGGATCAATAATAGTGGAAAAACTTTTCTTATTGCCATTTATTAAATTATGCATTATTTTTGTTAGATTAAGATTGTAAAGATTATGATAAGGGATGATTAGTCTTTACAATCTCCGGAAATTCTTATTAGTTTAAAAAAAACTGTTGGCATTATTAATATGCCTGTTAATTAATCTGGCTATTAATCGTAAAAATCTAGAAAAAATGCCCTTTTTTTGTGTGTATGAACAGGGTACTTATTAGGGCGTTTCAACTAGGAAAAAAATTTTTTTTGATGAGACAAGAAAGTTTTTCTTCTACGACCATATGATCAGACGCTGTTTAGAGGTGGCTGAACGACCCTCTCTGTAGTGTAAAATCCGGTAAAATCAGAATTTTGTTCTACAGAGAGGGTCGTTCAGCCACCTCTAAACAGCGTCTGATCATATGGTCGTAGAAGAAAAACTTTCTTGTCTCATCAAATACAGCACCCTGAGAATAGTGCCAAAAAAATTTTTTCCTAGTTGAAACTCCCTAGTAGGGGAAAGTCGTCTGCCTTTAAATGCAGCAGCCTTCAAATGTTGCGATTTTTTCGTTGTTCTCAAAAGCATAAATTATATTCTATTAACTATTAGGTAGCTATCCATCATCCTCACAAATCATCAAAAAATGGAGAGCCTAGCTCCTATTTCTTAGATGCTATATAAAAAAAAATGAAAATGAGCTCTAAACTGTAATTTTGATGTTCCACAAATCATGTGATTTTTCATAGTAAAAATCATTTTACAAATAAATCTTCCATTGTGACACATAGAAGGTTAATCAGGCTTAATATTTCTGTTAATACATTTTGGTTCAGATGACACAATTTTTGTGGGTGGCAAAAATTTGCAAATATCACCCTGCAGCAGCCTTTAAATGCTAATGTCGTGTGCCTTTAAATCCTATCTTTCCATACATCAAAACATTTGAAATCGAACTCCTACTTTTCTCTGACGAACGTCATACAAATACTTATAACCTGCTATCTTGCTCCGGCCGGGATGTTTCAAGTTGACAATTGTCAACTTCAATGGCTTTTTCTTCCAAATTTTCAAGTGCAAAACAGTTCTTCAGAAAAATGTGAAGAAAAGTTATTGTTTAATGTCTTTTGACTGCAGTGATGATTTTAGTAAGTGCGTTAGGCTTCAATCTAATCATTTATAGCCCATTTAGTTTTATTGATTCAATATTCTCAGTGAAAAAAAAACATTTAAAAGCAGCTGCCTCGCGTTTGAAGGCAGACTATGCCAGCTGCCTTCATACAAATCGACATCACTTTTTTAATTTCCTCAGAAGGAAAAACTGAGGACTTGCGAGTGCTAAATGAGGTAATCATATACGCCGAATGAACAAGAGAATTTTTTGGTGTAGTAGAAAATAAAATCCATTTTGTGGATTCTTCAGAAAAAAATCTTAAATTTGGAACTCCATTTTTCGTTTGAAGGCAGACGACTTTCCCCTACTTAAGCGGAGTTTCATTTAGAAAATTTTCGGAAATTTATTTCACTATTAATTTTTTTCTTGATAATAATAAAATTAAAAGTGTAAAATAATTAAAGGTGGTTAAATATTTAATTTTTCAATTTATCTTTCACGAATTTATATCCAGGAAAAAAATTAAGCCAATCAAATGTAATCGAAACACTTGAAGTTAATTCAAAGGATGAGTTTTATAAAAATCCTTTTCAAACCAATATTATTTTATATCTAATCAAAAAACATATTGTAATTATTGTAATGTATTAATTTTTACTCCTCGAACTCTAAGAAAGAACAGTGAGTCTTTAAATCGTTATAGTGACAATATGACAAAAAAATAACTTATTTACAAACTTTATTGAATAAAGTTTTGTCAAATTCATTGGGAAATTTGATTGGCGTATGTTGTAAGCTAATTTTTTTCAATTCAAATTAGCATTGAGTAGGCAATAATTGGCATATCGCTATCTGCTGCTCAATTTGATTAAAAACGTGATCGTTGGTGCTGTTGGTGCAGTGGATGCAGTAGTTACAAGGATAAAATTGTATTATCATACATGTCATTTAAATTTGCAAAAGTGGTCCAAATGGTCTTTTCAGTGGAAAAAAATCCCGTCATGGGATTTTGATTTGAATTCAATTGTACAGCGAGGGCCTTTAACGCTTTTCCGCACCAATCTCACGCTATTCAATGATTTTTTTTGCACATAAGCTGGAAAATTTATGGAAATAAAATGTACATATGGATTTCATTCATATTTATACACATGCACCAAAAGCGCTTCACTGTGTTAAGTAAAAATCCACGTGAATAGTGACGAGTGGTGAGGTGGCCCCTTTTTCCCGGTTTTTCCCATAAAGGCGTACAGGAAATAAATTTTCCTAGCAATGGCCAACGATTCTATTTTATCCATTTAGCTGATGAGCCACAACATTTGTGCTTTCGTGTTTGGTTTTTTTTTGTTGTGCTGGAATAAAGCCCATCTCTGTGGGGTGCCTTTATTCGAGAGGGGAGATGCATAAAAAATATTAAATGCTAGATCAGGTATTTTATATGTACATAGAGCATGTGTTTGTGCTAAAAATTTGCATATTTTATAGTATCAATTTTATCACATTTTGAATACAAAATCTCCTGTGCTTAACTTTACTTTGGTTGTACCTTCCACCATCTGGAACTCGAATTTGGAAAGCAATTTTTTTTCTCGTTTGGATATACCCAAAATGTGCTGGAATGGGTGCTCCGGATTACCCTACAACTTGGGAAAAAGGAAATGCTGATTGTACGATATGGTTAAAAGGTCAAAGAAGATCCATCATCCCGGATTGTAAAAAATGTATTTTTTTCACAATTTTCTTTCAATTTCCACCACAGGAAGTCTTCATGAAATTTGACAATATCAAATACTCTTCTTCGATATCATTTCATCTAATCTTGTGGCTTTCTTGTGGAAATCTTCTGCACAATAAACTTTACTTTAATTAAATATACAATTTGGAAATGACATATCCTTTAATTATTCCGATTATTCCCATTAGGTAAATCTATCTCTAATTTGATCCGTATCTAAAATACAGATCAATTAGAAATGAATGGTGCCAAGTTGTAGCATAAAGGCGATTATATTAGATATTAGATGGAAACAGCATTGCCAGCTGTGCAAGTGTTAATTCTAAAGCAATGATTCCATGCATGTACTGTACATCCGAAGCTCATCAACAAAGTGGTAAGAGCATCCCTTTTCACTGAACCCGCTTATTCAGCACTGACGCGAGCCATCTCTTGTGACTCACACAATTTTAGGAGATGACCCAGATAATAATCAGCAAAGCATCCCTATCAAAAGGACTGAACTGACACAAAAATATAATTATAGAAAGCTTACTCGTTCTTTCTAAAACATGCGACTAATTTATTTCATATTCAATTGTTTTAAAACACAAAGAAAGTAAGAATGTTGTTTTTGTCGAATAAAGTCAAAATCCTATTTTTTTTTTTACAAAAGTACATCTGCATCATTTACCATTTACCGGTGTAGAACCGATTTAAATCAGTTCAGTTTTATCAGAAATTCCAAGACCTTTTTAACGAGCCGAAACATTAACCATTCGGTCGAACAAAACGCTATCTTTGCGCTTTAAATCTTTGCCTTTGAAAAACCCTTATTAGGAATACTTTTATTTTAGAACAGAATGTTCTTTCGGTGAGCGTCGGTGTATTGGGTGCAATTCAAAAAGGACCGGAAGGACATTCTGTCCTAAAATACGAAAATCATCCACATTTGGCTCACCTTTCTCTGTTATTAAGAATGATTCAACGGTATTTTTTGTATAAGGACGAATGTTCGGTTGGGTAATCTTTAAAACATGGGGCGGTTACCCGGTTGTCCTAAGTTTCTATCTTTAACCGTTTGGCTTCTAAGCGTGGTAACGGTCAGAAGTTAATTAGATGCATGACACTATACTTACATTCTAAAATGCACAGATGCACACACTTCTCACCCAATTCCCTAGTTCAGAATTGTTTTACGATTTGTGAATGAATTTAATCGGTAATAAACCTGTATATGTAAAAAAAACGTGCGAGAAGGTAATCCATGGATAGCTCTATCCCGTAAGTTCAATTCAAGCATTCTGCAAAGCTGGGACGCTTTGCCATCTCTTATTATTTTGGAAATTAACATTTTTAACAATTATATGTTCAATTTTTAGGGGTTGACACTATTGAAATCGTACTGTATATTAATACAGGGTGTTCCATAAATTACGCAAGATTTAAATTAAATAAAAAAACACATTTTTTTCTCAATTACGTTTTTTCCTAAATTGGAAAACAAAGTACATAAGATAGGGTTTATGTATTAAATATCGCATCCAGTAATTAACCTCCATAGCTCTGCTGGCATATGAATGCTTTCGTCGAAGGTTTCCCTGACATTTTTGGAGAAATGTACCGAATAAAAAAATATAATGGTCTAAAATTATATAATCTAATGGACCAATTCGGATCACCAATAGAGAAAATCACAATCATGAAATGTCTTATACAGGAATTGCATTATTTCTTAGGCTATATGACATGTCACACTATCCTGCTAAATCCACATGTCCTCAGTATTAATGAATTCATAATTAATAATTTATTAATGAACAAATCCTTTGATTTAGGCTTCATAAACTCGGTTATCATGTCGCGATATCGAGCGTCAGTAACAGTAACGCTTGATCAGCCTTATTTTCGGATAATATACTGATACGATATTATTAATCATTTTAAGGGCTTGTTCTTGGATGGCAAATGTATTTAGCCCCCAAAATTAATTCAGTTCTGTGAATTTTTGAATTAGACTCTTCATAGTTGACGAAGTTAAGTCAATTGTCTGACCAATTCTCGAACCAAATTATTTAATTATTTTTTAAAAATTGGTCTGTCATTTAGTGATGGATTTTTAATAACCCTAATCTATAAACTGTCACTTAGTATTTTTATTATTTGTTGTGGACCTTTATTTCAGAAATGCCGCTCAATTTAAATCTTGCGTGATTTCTGGGACACACTTTAGTACTCTTTTCTAATACCTAATGTGGAACAAACTTAATAAAATTATAAATATAAAATATTAAAAACACCATAATTAGAAATATTATTGGTTTCCGCATTTGGCATAGGACATGTAGGTAATGTAGTACCAATTTCGGAAATTTCAGAGAAAGGTTTATTTTAAGCTAATGAGCGATCCATGGTGTTTGAAAACATGATGACAACAATTGTTCTAATTCCCGCATTTCCTCTGTATTTTCCCACCTTGATCCTTTTCATCGTCACTCTTGTCAGAGGTGACAACCACCATCCACCATCTCTAATACCACCCAGCCCCTCATGTTGGCATTAACTTGTGAGTCCAAGTTGTTTAAGCTTGTTTAGGGTTGGCCTGAAAGAGCTCCAGATTGTGAGATGAGAGAGCACATATATAATAATAGCTCGACGAAGGGATTCACATGAAGAGAGAATTACCAAGTGTCAAAGGGGGGGCTTAAACAAAACGAAAAACACATTAACTAACATTCTAGGTTGGAGGATACACCAGTTGAGAGGGGTTGAAAAGAGATACATTGTGAAATGTCAATATATGTGGATTGAGAAATTTCCCTAAGCAACGAGAAGCAGCATAAAACACTGTAATTGGCAAAATTGAAATTACTCCATGTGCGTGTAAAAGCGACCGACAGGGTTGTTTACAGGGTTTTTGGGGTTTGTACATTTGACATGGGACACCCAGATTAATGAGTGACAATTAATTAAATTGTACGCAAGTCGAATATTACCATTATGGCTTATAACATATATTAAAAAAACGAAATTGAGATACAAGAATTAAAAAAAAATAGAATTTTCAGGGATTTAAAGAAAAATATTTGTATAATAAGCAATAGATGTAGTGAAACAGTAGGGTTTTGGAATAAAGTGGTGTGGGGTTTGCTATTTGAAAACTTTTGGATAAAAGTGTCAAGTACGTAAAATTACAGTTTTCTGAAACTTTGCTTTTCACCCTCTTCACTCAATATCTTCAGAGTTAAAGTTTTTACTATAAATGGTAAGATTTTCTTATTAAAATATAGAAATTTATTAAACTTGAAGCCATACAGTTTAAGAGTGCCAAATCAAAATATCATGCAAACTTTCAAGAGGTTATGCATTCATGTTCAATGAGAGTAAAATAGTTCGTTGACAGTCACTGATATAATGTAATTAATTGATTTTGAAGATTCCCTGGATACACATCATATAAAATGTATCACATCAATTTCAATCTTCATTTCGAAAGCAATTAAACTTTCAGAATATATTGGGTTTAGGATACAGCAAGTTTCCCCCAATGACGATTGACTCTATTTTAATCAGTTTAAGTAAGTTTCGAATTATAACTTGGTATATAACAATTAGACTTTTCTATTTGTTCAATTCTCTGAAAATTCACCGTGGTAACACATCTCACTTAATCTCTACTAACATCTCAATGCAATATATTTTGAGGACTAAAAGAGGATAATGTTTGGGATATAATGTTATACATACTTGTGAATTTCAACTTCTAAATTGCTCTTTCACCGTCATTGTCCAGGTATAGGAGAAGTTCTTTGGATAATTTATATACATATAACTATGGGCTTATTACACTTGAAGAAACTTTTAAAACCCATTATAGTTTGGATTGCGGTTAGTTTGTTTACCGTGGTAGCCTCTCTCTTGAAATAATTGAAACTCCTTAGATATTTATTGTAAACACATCAAATAATTCACATAGGGAAAGTACTCCTAATTTGGGACAGCTTGTAATTTTGGAGATTTTGAGGATAATTTTGTACACCACAAATAAATTGATTAAAATTATGAAATTTTCTCCCAATATTTAATGAATAATATATTCATTCTAAATATTTATTCTTTTTAGAAGATATTAAGAATAAATACCTACGTTATATTTTAATCATAATTAGAATTAAAATTCCTTTTTTGGAAACTTCAATGTGAACCGTTTCTTAATAGAAATATAAAAGATTTTTTTTTGTTTAGGGGAGAACCGACATGTTTAAGACACTTTTATATTTTGGCCTTAAGGCATTACAGTAGTTCCTCAAATTTGAACATTTGGGGGTATAGATGATATTTCTCACTCCTCATTTGAACGGTATTTTCAAAAACGTAACGGAATCCATGTAAAATGAACTTTTCCTAAATTATGAAATTATAAATTACTAAATTAAGAAAAACAACTTTACAGAATATATCAATATAATTTTTTGTTAAATAAATGAAATTTGTTGAGGAAGTTAATATAATACGATAATATTGAAGAAACACCAGAGAAAACTATCTTTAATTCAGACTCCACCTACAACTTTCTTCACAAAACTCTAAGTCTAATATTTTAAATTCAACCGTCGCCGTCGTTCAGTTTTGAGGAACTCAATGTATTTCCAAAACTCAGAAAATTATCTTGAAATTTTGTAAAGCTTTTAGTGTAGGCGCTAGACGTTTTTTTTAAATAACTCAATTATTGTTTTTGTCACATTTATTTAAATTTTAAATAATCAAGGAATAGTTCACCACTTTTCTACGTTTTTACTACCCGTTTCTCAAACATGCAGGCTCTCCCATACTTCAGTCTTAACAATTATTATTAAATTATTATTTGTTTGTGAATTGCATTTTTCATGTGAAAAATGGACAAAAATGTTATTTTGTACAGATGTCTTTTTTCTCGAAATTTAGTAAATTTTTAGTATTTGTGATGACCAGGTTGTAAAAATGCCTGAAGAATCAAAGGATCATCATCATCACTATGACGATATTCAGTGCTAAGAGTGTTAAAGAGTCCCGAAAAGGCAAGGGAATACGTGAATCCGCGCGTAATTGGAGTGCAAGTCAACTTCTTTTAATGAATATGGAAAGTTCCTGGGTTTTGGAGAATTTTACGGTTCCTTCTCATAAACTGGAAGAGGACTTGGTTTTGTAAGTTCTTAAAATGAACAACAATGGGCATTCTATTGGGTCGGATTAGCTGTCCAAAATTACAAGCAGTGTCCAAAATTACAAACAAGTTGTCTAAAATTGCAGTCAAATTCATCTTTGCATATCAAATCATTTTTCAACGTATTTAGATTGAATAGAAAAAGCAAAGACGATAAATTGCTTGTCAAGATCCCAAACAACACTTTTAAAAAGGAAGTAACATAAAACTTCAATTTGTATTGAAAATATTCCACTTCAAACTTAGAACATTGATGTTTATACGCACCCTGTCCCAAATTACGAGCACTTCCCCTATGAAACGTAACAATTTCTAGTGGCCTTTTGGTTGGTTGTTGGATTTCAAATGTAAACGCCAAATTGTCAACTCCAATTTTTCCTGCAATTCGTGGTCAGTTATTTCAATGGGAAGTGGCATTAACAACTAACTTACGTTATATAAATATAAACTAACATGAAATGATTTCACTGCCAAACTGGAAGATCATAAATTACCGAAATGCACAGTACTATAAACTGTCACGTACATAACAAATGCCATTTGTCATGTATTCGACCCACAAAACGCAATCCATATACGGAATCTATATACTACATTAAGGATATACATGTACAATGTACATATGAAGTTCCATTCCTAATACTAACTGTGTGCATGGACTAAATAATTATTTTCCTCATCATGAACATATTACTGTCTCCTATAAACTCTGGCAGAGACAGACGAGAAAAAAATATGAGCAAAAGTGGAAGCTATAAAACTCAGACGTAAAATGGAGACGCCTGGTAATCAAATCATATCGCACATCTACATAATATACCCTGTGTTTGCTCCATTCATTCATACATCGTTATAGTTATTGGAGTTGATATATATATTTTTTTGTATTTATTAGAACCATCAGTACATTAAAAAGAAGTCATTTGAACAGTACAAAAGCATCATTTCATTGTTACTCGATATGTTTCTTCTGCAGCTTCTGACAACATATAGAATACATAAAATGTGTCCCAGTGGAAAAAAATTCCACCCATTAGATCATTATTTCCAATGTATGAGAATCTTGTACAAAAAAAAAGTATCGTTTTTTTTTCAGACAATAATGTGCCAAAAAAAATATTTTTCCATCAGCAATGAAAAAAAGCCCTTCAAAAGAAATTACGTCGATCTTTTTAAAGTCAGCAATTGTGTTGAAAAATATCTCTTTAAAATGACAAATGTAATGCTAACTTTCCAAGAAGTCGATCTACTCAAGGATTCAACACATGGGTGAATAAATTTGGTGTCAATGCACAAATCCTGGCTGTAATGTCAGAAGCAAAGCATTTAAAATTCATCAGTCGTAACAATAAAATTTTCCACCCCAAAGAAATTTCGTATCTATTGTGTATTTGAGGGATTTTTCCCATAGCAAATTTTAAAAAATATATACCCCGGAAGAAAGAGATTTTTTTATTGCTCGCACTCGAAAGGAAATACATCAATATATTGAACAAAGGCATATGTGAAATCTAAGTTATCTTGAAATTTTGATATCTTTTGATAAAAAATATCATAAATATTAATATTTCAGCAATTTTATAAATTGTTAAAAATATGTCAATTTACATGAAAGTCAAACTCAAGGATCAAGAATTTTTGTCTTATTTTGCTTTCAGTGGTTTGTCAATGTTTCAGTGTTATTTTTTGATTTTATAAGATTTTAGGACGCTCAATGGGTTAATTGGTAGAGTACTCCTTCTATGATGCAAGAGTTTCGGGTTCGAATCCCTTTAGGTTATCAGTTATCAGGAATTTTTCTGGCGTTAACCCATTAAGAACGATTGGGTCACTGATAATCCACCCATAGTGAAAATATTTTTCTCTAAGTTATTTTTTTTGATATTTGTGCATAATTGCAAAGTGGAAGGTTGTAGGAATCTAGGATACTTTTTTTACATGTCCAGATATCTAATTCTAATCGTCTATAGAGGTAAAAATACACCGAATCCAACTCCTTTAGATTTTCTAAGGTCAGATGTTAAACATTTTATTGTTATTCTTTATCGCCTTTATCTTATTGTTGATCTTCAGTCAGTGAAAACCTTCTCCTCTTTAAAGGGTTAAATGTCTTCGAACTATCCAATGAGTTTCACTGCACTTAATTACATGGGATATGAGTCACACAACCCCATCTGTACCCCAACTGTATAAGAAAGTAAAATAATGAATGCCCCGAAAATCTCCCTTGCGAGACGCCCTACTCCCTCTATAGAACGTTGTACCACCATTTTAATTATGATCTTAAAATGTTATCATAGTGACATTACTTATATTTCCCATAAAGTCTCTTCCTCTCCAAGTTGATTTTTGGAAATTATTACTTCATTACGTATGAGCAACAATTTCAGTGTAGGGGAGACCGGGGCAGAATAAGCCAGCAAATGAAATTTTTCATTCCGTATAATTTGTAAGAAAAATGTTTGTAACAGGCTGATAAATATTTCAATGAATAGGAAGGGATGTGTTTTTTCAAATAAGTAGTGATTTCTACAATATTCCTTCTAAGGCAAGCCATAACATCCCACTGTCTAATACCATGCGTGGCTAATTCTGCCCCGGTTTCCCCTAATAAAAATTTAAAATAGAATCACTGAAAACATTGCTCAAAATACCCCACAGGAGTAATGTAATTACAGTAGAACTCCGCTATAGGCCATCGCTGTATAGTCCACAATTTAGCGACCGTTGATTTCAAAACACTGATTATAATTACTTTAATATTTTTGGCAAACTTTATTGAGTATAGTTGTGATAATTGTGATCCATAATGAAGAGAGCGAGGACAAGTACCACAATCGCAAAGAAAGTGGAAGCTGTCTAGCAATTTCGATACTAAAAGTCGTTGATAATTTAAAAAAAATGACATGGACTATAGTGCGACCCAAGTGCCAAATCTGGAACCAAATATGGCCTATAGCGAGGCTCTACTGTAGATTGTTGATAAAAATTAGTTACCGGGTCAGAAGCGATTGGAACTTTTTCAGACTTGTTAGAAATTCCAAGACCTTTCCAACAAGTTCAAACATGATACTATTCTGTTGAGAAATACATTTTTTAGAGCTTCTTAAACGTTTGACCTTGAAAAACCGAGAAATAATTCAACGATTTCGTATATGGACAAATGTTCGCCTAGTTAATCTCTTAATATATCTTAAAATGAAAGAAATCGAACGACGGGTCTTTTAATAATCCAAAAAAAAAAAAACTTGTTGGGGGAATGTTAATGGTCCCAGGTTCGATTTTTGAGGGGTCCCCAAGGATTCCAAGTCTCTGTCTATAACCGTTCGGGCTCTAGGCGTGGTAACAGCTGGACAGATTATACAGATAAACAACATGGCGGCAAAAAATTCGAAACGAGGGATTATACTTCTCTCTATGTGGAGTTCTAGCAGTAAAAATGCTAAAACCTATGGAGAAGTAGGGTAAAGTGGTATAATTTGGAATTAGTATTACAAGTTGGACAAATTCGCCGGTACAAGTTGGACATGGCTTTTTTCTTGATAAATACAGTACAAAATTTGTTTTTAAGCACAAGGAACCAAATTATAAAACTAAAGCATTAAAAATATACAAATAAAAATGAAGTACTAAACTTATCAAGACAAAAGGTCCTGTCCAAAGTGTACCATTGTCCAACTTGTACTACTGTCCAACTTGTACCGCCTTACCCCACGGAAATTATTTCGCTGATTGGGCGAATTTATACCGTAAATACAATTAGCGTTAATAGAATTATATATTGGTGTGCTCTCATTTAACGATTTATCGTACTAAAGTTCTACAAAATAGGACTTTTGATGGAATTCATGTCTTCGGGCCATGTTCGATAGATTAGTGTTCAGTGTTAAGGTGAAATAATTTCGTAAAACTACTTCAATCAATGCAATTTAATGGCAAAACTAACATGTAAGTCAAAGCTATTAGTACACGACTTCGAGCATTCCTCAAAGTCTTTTCCATTCTACTACCCCTTTTTTATTATTCATACACATATTGTGGTGAATTCATGTGTGGTTTCAGCTGGTTTTGGAATTACGAATTATACCCCTACTTTTGCTTCCTTTCAAGCCAAGGCATACTCTTGGAGTTAAAGTGTGGGGTTCTTTTGGCAGTATCGTGCAAGAAATAGAAACATAAACTTAGATTTATGTTCAACAAGCAGCAGGAGTTAAAGGATTTTTTTTGTCCTTTGCATACAATATACCGACATGCCGAAATTGCCCAAAATACGAAAGAACAAGGGGGTGGAAAATCTTAAAAATTGAAGAGAGTAATATGAAGTTGATTATTCAGGAAACCCGGATAAAAATCAATTGTAAATGTTTTTTTGGCATATAACTAGATTCACTGATAGGCTTGCATATTATATGAAATGAGCTATCCTGGCTATCTATATCATAAATGAAATAGTGAGAATTTAGTTGGGAAATTGAATTAAAGCCAATCTCCATTAAATGTTCATTATTTATGCTTATCCTTTAGGGTGATATTCTTTACAATCTCAGCTTATGTGACTTGCTCTTCAATTATAAATTACAGACTGTTATAGATTTTTAATTTTTAGTTGTCAAATCCTTTAGTTTAAGTTCGAAATTTTGGTTTAAACCTATAAAGTGTGATATAGAAAGCTCCTTTTATCTTGAGCACAAAAAGAGAACATTCTCTTTTAAATAAGCAATTACTAAGTTATAAATTTTCAATGATACGGTTTGAAAAGTCTTTAATAATTAATTTGTGAAAATTTTGGAGAGCGACCTTATAAAATATCAAGTTTAATCAGCTGTAACCTTAACACAGATATATTTTAATCTTCACGTTTCAACTTGTAAATTAAATATTAAATTACTCAAAAGAATAACATGGGAAAAGTTAAGTACAACCTGATAACTCTATGTATATATTTCTTATAATCAAGACAAGTTTTTGCCATGTTCATTTGGATAAATCCATCTTTAGGATTGTAATACAGTACGACTACGGTAGAGTCAACCCATAAAAAATTTTAAACACCGTGAAATATATGTAAAATTCCAGGTTTAATGTCAAACTTTTGAAATAGTTTTGTTAAGAACTTGAGACAATTTTTCACTAGCTAATTAGTAACTACAACACTTAATAACTTAGAATATTGCAGATAAATAAGAATCAAATGCATTGACTCTATTGGAGTCTTACTGTAGTTTTACCTAGGAAATTGGTATCATTCATATTTTTATAACAAGTTTTAATCTTTCTAAAGTTTGTAGTTCACAATGGAAGAATAAGATTATGTCTAACTAAATGTACTCCAGCCATTGTTTCTTTCTCTTTTACCATTTGGTTCTGAAATTATAATAAGTTGAAAGGGACTATAATACAATCGTTATTAGAATTTTTACAATTTTTGTAAGGGTAAGTGGGGCATCTTTTAAGTAGGGCATCTTTTAAATTGGGCTTTTTTCCTATATTTAAGAGAAACTGGACCTAATTATGAATATAATTTTGCTTAACAAACCAATTGCGGACCTAAATTATATCATGATAAGGTTCAATTCTATTTAAAAATAGGAGAAAAACCCAATTTCAAAGCTGTTCCACTTCAAATCATATCAAAGGTGCTCCATTCCTCCTAATCTTTTAATGTAAAAAATATTATTAACCCTTTAGCGACGAGACACTTTTTACGGACTGAAAATCAACAATAAAAATTAAACTGAGAAACATATTTAATGATAAGTCTTACACCTAACCTTGGATAGTCCAACAGAGTCTGATTCGGTGTATTTTGTGCTTCTATGAACGATAGGGACAAAAATAGCCTAAAAATTTAAGTGATTTTTCTGGCAATACCAAATGAATAATATTTTTCGCTTTCATGAAAAATATTACGTATGAGTATTGTAGTTTATATTGCCAAAAGGGTTTTGCTTAAAAAAAATTGGAAGTATAAAAAATAAATAAAATCAGTTATGAATTTGAGAATTTAAAAATTCGCCATTTTTTAGCTTAAATATTTACTACACAGCAAATAGCTGAGACTTGTAAAAAATATCCTAGATTCCTTTAACCTTTTACTTTACAAATATGTACCGACATAAGAAAAAATAACTTTAGGTAGTCAGGAAAAATTATTTTCTTTATGGGACACCGGTGTTCCAATCGTCCTTAAAGGGTTAAAGGGATGTGCCTTGAGAGAAATATAATTCAGATAAAAATTTAAGGTTTAAGGTCTTTGAAAGCAGTCATATTAAAGTTTCACTGAATTTACTATAATTTCAGGAAGTAAACAATAAAGGAAAAGAATTAAAGGTTGGAATGTAACAGTTGTCATCTCTTCTCATAAATCCCCATATTTAGTCAGACATCATCTATTTCTTCGTCTGTGGACTATGAATACAGATTGGGAAAATCGTCTCCAAATGGAAATTATGATCATTACATGTGTGCTATATGGTTCCTGCTTCTGTGGTTCAGTCCACCAAAATGATTTCCTCCCAGTCGACATTTTCACATGGTACGCATGTAACAATCAGAGGAACACATGGTTCATCTCTAGGGTCGACGGGGGTGGATTGTATTATAAATTTGGAGACGTGATTTATGACTATGAATTGAATACTATCAAGGACGAACCCATCGTAAATTTTGAATTGCCCCGATGGATGATAAATTCTGTGCACAATCTACTAAAAGTTCACCAATTTTGAGTGCAAATCACTTCGGTTCAAAATTAATACACTTTAGCCATGAGTGAAATATCGGTTTTCGTCTCTTCATTTAACCAATCTACACACATATATTTTTCATTTATATTTATACAATCCCATACTCTTCGATTACATATAAACATTAATTTATGTTTTGCCATTATTATTCGGAATTTCATCCTTTTACCACTTCATTCAAGTGTATGGACTTTTTTCTCCTTCTCTTTTTTTTTCTCGCCACTACTTTCACGTTGACTGATGTGAAGAACTTTCCGACTCTATAAATACATACTCTTCCGGAGTTTATGTACTTTCCATCATCAAGTATTTTAGCCAGAAAAGAAACTCAATTTACTCATACAATTGCTATAGCACCATGTCTGCGGTGATGCCGAGTCTCTCTATTCAATTTCCGACAGAAATCAATTGATTCCCGATTTCTGTGACGTGTTCCACTAGCACTGAATATACCATAGAAAATCACACACTGTACCAACCCTCCAATTTGGGGCTAGTGATTGCCTGTTGACCCATCACACATTAGCCCCCAGTGTGGGAACCAAACATTAGTCGTACTACTTTATTTCCTACACCACACTCCATATCTAATTACGCGATTTAACCACGTCGCCAACACAATCACAAAGTTAATTAACATTTCTGAATTTTCCTTCAAATGTTGCGAATCGTCGTTATATTACAAACCCTCGTTTGAATTTGGTTTTCTGTGAAATTTAACTTAAAAAATGCTTTTTAAGTTTTATTTCAAATTTATCAGGGTAATACAGGGTTAAGTGGAGCACCTTAGAATGTGGGGCAGTTTTGAAATTGGAATTTTTCTCCTATGTTTAAGTGGAACTGAGCCATATCTTAATGTAATTTAGCTTCTCAATCTGTTTATGCAGCTAAATTATATCATAATAAGGCTCAATTTTCTTTAAAAATAGGTGAAAAATTTCAATTTCAAAGCTGCCCCACATTCAAAGTTGCCCCACTTCCTCCTAGCCCTGATTCGCACACAGTGAACCTTTAAACGATACGTATTTTCTCTTTATTTGCAATGAGAAAATTCTCATCGTTTGAAGTTTCACTGTGTGCGAAACATACCTACATTCCCCTACGCTTTTGGTTTCAAAGGCAGTTTAGAATTAAACTCTCGAGTAAGTAAAGTTCCTACGTGAAGTCAATTTTGGTTGTATCTCATTTTACTAGAATTCTGTAGAGAAGGTGTCTAATAGAGTCCTTAAATATTTCATCCCTCAATATTTCGGCTTTCCGCACCTCAAAGGATTCTTCTTTATTTACAATAAAACATTTTCTTTAAAGTTACGCTTCTTATTCATTCGTCTGTAGACGTTATCAAAGCTAAAGGTCAAACGGTTAGACACTGTGACTTGGAGTTTGTATAAATTCACCCTGGTCAAATTTCACATAATTAACACGACGTTTATTTTCTTTGAACGACATCTTCTCCTCCAGAAATTCCTCTTTATTAAGAGGTCGTCGGTTGCATCGACCGTTGGCGTATCTGCATTTATTTAATCTCAGAATTTGATCAAGGGAGGGACCAACTTCGAGAATTTGTATTGGTATTTCGTTACATTATGTGATTCTCAATAAATTATTGCATTTGTGATTCTGTTTATTCCTGTGTTCAAATTTCACTGATTCAAAACGTTACCATGCAAAACCAATTATTGGAATTGTTTCAATTTTATTCTAAGAATTCTCTAATTATTTCCTTTTGAGATTTTACCATAATATTTCCGGTAATTCCATAATTCTATGAATTTTGGTAGAATATTTGTCGGTATTTCCAATTTGGACAACCCCACGCTTTAATTTGAAGAGACGACGATGTTTGTATCGTTGTTTTCGCTAAATGCAGATACTAAAAAAACACAGATACCACAAGGATCGACGCAACTGAAGTTATATAGGGTAAGATGTGGTAATTTGGAATCATATCAAACTTGGTACTTTCAGATTCTTGGCAAAAGGAAAAAAACAATGAAGAAGTACTCTCAAATGTAATGTCTTGTACTTCTTCGTGGTTTTCTTTTTGTCTTAGACCATCTAAAATAGTGAGAAAATATTACAATTCCAAAATAAACATAGTTCGGAATTATCGTATCTTCTTATATCAAAAACGCGTCTCCCATTATCTTATTTGACGGCTATATTTTATAGCTCAACGAACCTTTGAATTATTCTTTCTGCCAGTGTTCTAAGGTCAAAGTTAAACAGGCCACAGAACGTTTTTCTAAATCTATTGAGGTAAGCTACGATTCAATAGAATGGTCTTTGAATCCTGGATAAATCGGAACTCATTTTTATCCGAAATCTAGTTGAATTAAGACTAAAACCTATACACATTAAGGGCAATTTTCGTAAAAATTGTCTTGTCAAGTCTTGTTAGTCTTGTTCGTCTTGTTTAGTCCTTACAGTAGTGCAGGCGATTACTTGGAAAAAATATTTTTTTGATGAAAATTAATTTCAATGTATAGGGAAAAGCGATCTACTTTCGGATAACTGAAGCTTCGAACAACTCAGTTTTTTTCAATATATTTTTATTGAATTTGATCCATATTTTAATAACTAATTCAATGCCTAATGGTTTGAAACCATGAGGAACATAGAAAAAATGGAGTTATCCGAAGCTTGAGTCATCCAAAGGTAGCGAGCTATCCCTTAGGTGGTTTTACTTATTTTAGCGGAATTTCGATCACATTCTTGGAAAGTTTCAGCCGGAATATTATTTGAGATAGAACAATTTAATATTTGGAGGAAGAGGTTCTCGGTAACTAACTCTCACATTTTTGTGTCAAATTCTGAGACAACGCAGTCCATATATCTTTTTTGACACCACAGATAGGGCGATCTCTCTCGGGTCGCTAACCTAGGGATACAGCGACAAAGTCCCAAAAGGAAATGACACCACAGCGAGCTTAACCCTTTAAAAATGAGAAGGTCAAAAATTGAGGGTCCGAAAAATCATTCTTTTCTGGCTTTTAAGACCGAAACGTAACTTTAGAGGGCCGTAGGAAAAATTTTGATTTTATAAGTCACCCGGTGACTCAATCGTCCTTAAAGAGTTAAGCGGCCTAGGATTGGATTTGAATAGTAACGGATAGGTAATAACCAGTTTTTCGCAAACATGTATTGTTCGGGAAAAGGTTTGTAATATATAAGTAACTTATAAATAAGTTTAAATCAGTTGAGAACCGATCTGGTAAAGTGATAAAATCTGCAGAATGCTCGCACTTACCTAAGTTTTCTTATTTTATTGGACTAAGTCAGACAACTTTCGTAATCGAAATCATTAACACACAATCATATTACACGGAAAAGTCAACGTCACAAGTTCGAGTATTCGGTAAAGTCGATACGATTTTCATCTAATATACTCAATATAATTTAATTAAATTATGAGACATGCACCCTTTGGAATTCCTGGAGATCATCATGTCTGACAAAAGGATATTTTATCATCAGTTAATTATAAATTTGCACTCTGCAATGATTTTAAATGAATACGCATTTGCATCGACATAAGGCTGGGATTTATAATATACATTCCACCATGCAATAGGCGTAAAAATGGAAGGCAGAGCAAGTACATTTAATATTTACACATTTCTTTCACCATCATCCTCTTTTCAGCGGAATCACTCGTATAAGATAAGTTGAATTGGGGGAGAACAAATTTACGCTCACTAATGAGAAGTCGATTTATTTGTACACGTAATTCTACGAAAATATACACAAATAATTAGGCTATGTGTATAGGAGATGATGTCATTAGGTAGAAATTTCGTTTATGCGAAGACAGAATTCTTCATCGTAATTTACTTCTATAAGCCACCGCCCCCCCTCCTTTCAGTGTCCATACCCACCGACAAATTATACCCAGCACCAATGATACTGACAAGATATTAGCTGTCGACAACTTTCGTCCTGGGAATCATATTAAATGGTTAAGGCAGATGAAACTCTGTCATGGATAGATATAGGCCCGGAAGACTCAGCTGTGATGAAAAACTCTGTCTAATGTTTGAGGATGTTCTTGTGTGAGAAGGGGAACGTTGGAACGTGCAGGGGTTAATTATACATATATCTCCTAGAGAAAATTTCGTTAATTGACAAGTTTGTTAACAAGGTCCAGGACCGTGGGATGTAGTGATATGGATATGATTACAGAAAATTACAGCATGTAACAACAAGCACACGTACAGACTGACTAATCAATTAGACTACGATATATAGTGGACTTTTTTTTTTAGGAAGAAGGATTAAGGGTGTCGTGCGAGTTCCTCGCTTTACTTAGTAAGGGAAAATACCCATGATTCGTGCGATCCTAAGCTTTAAATATTTCCTATGATTCTCAATAAATGTGACTCGTCGTTCTCATATTTTAAAACAAGGGAAAAATGCCTATAGTTTTTAAAATATATTGCGGAATCACATTTATTCAGAATCATAGGAAAAATTTAGTCATTGTCAAGCATCGGATCGTACGAAGAACGGGAACTTTCCCCTATTGTCTTTATATAATTCAGTTAGATTTCTGTGTATTCCCTCTCTCATGTGAGCAAAACATCAATTATCCATGGGAAATCACGAAGGAGAATTCTCTATACATAGCTTGTCTTCAGCTGACTTTCCAAACTGTTCTTGTAGTCTTAAATCTCCCGTGGATTAATATTACAAGTTATAATAATTTTATTGCTCGAACTCTATAAAGGAAAACGTACAATCCTTGCGAATTTTTTTAGAGAAAGTTTCTTTCTAAAATTTACATTTTCACACAATTTTACGGAATAACCTTGTTTTTGTGTGTCTGTACGTAAATTTGCTGGATGGTATATAGGCTAAACCAGGAGGGTGACATGAGCTCTGAAAAATGCGAGCGGTTTTAGTGTAATTTTTTACCTGTTTTCGGACACATTTCGCGAGATATCTCCAAAACTACGTAGGTTGCCAATTTAGGGTTTTCGGTTGCCTCTTCGTTATTAAATTGGCTTTTATTTTGTATTAGTATTTTTTGCTAGTTCATTCTACAATGACAGAAAACAGCTAATAAACTCAAAAGTTTTTTCGGCACGCTAGAAACATATGGGAAACATAGGAAATGTTATGTCCCTGGGCTAAACGGTAGGAGATGGCGACTAGGCATCTTTGGGAAATCATCCCCATCACTCCCAAAAGTTGATCTTGAAAAGAGGAATATGAACTACACTTTTCTCTAACCTCTCTCTATGCTCTGCAAGATATGTTTCTTAAGTGAACTTCGCAAAGTGATTTTACCTATAACCACCTAAAAATTGAGGCTAAATTTTAAATCATAGAAACTAACTTCAAGCATTCGGGAAAGTGCCTTTTCATTTTGCCACCCTTTTTTTCTTTGATATTCTATACATGAATTCAATTTGACATATTCAGTATTCCTATTCACCACATGGCAAATCCCCGTGATGTATTGAGGCAAAGATGCTTGGTAGTGAAAGAAAAAAATCTTTTAGATTAATTTTTCTCCTCAGATTCTACTCACACTCACAGTCAAATTCAAAGAAAATCTTCACCCCATGTCCCCAACCACATAATCTCCTTCCCATCGCTTCTATGATATATCTCTCTCATGGGATATGTTTCATAGAAAAATTTTCAAATACAATATACCATCTTGCAATATTCAATTTTCAACTACATATGTGTATTGAATATGATTTGATAGTTGATTTGACTTGAATGTCAGTCACTGTGGGCAATAGGTGGCTGGGATATCACTTTAAGACCAATGAATGTTTCACACTGTCACTCCATGCTGAGTTAAATGTCAGAGCATTGGTCTTGTGATGCATTAATTGAGAGAACATTGACATCAGCAGACATGGCTAGCCTTACATTTGGTTCTCACACCCTCCACGCATCTTCAATTCGCACATTTGCATAAATTTATCCATCTCTTTCATTTCCAATTGACATTTAACTGTGATTTCAACGCATCTAATACCGCATAAATGTTCTCTTGCGAGATTAATTAATCTTGCATCATTCTTGATACAACGTTATGTGTCCTAAAATCTAAAGTTTAGAGCTTTAAAATGGCGTTCTAAAATTATTGAACAATGCTTTCTTTAGAACAAATATTCTGTATTTTTAACTTATTAAAACGGAGTCATCACTTATGAACGTGTTATACACTATATGAACAGCTTTCCAAAATTTTTAGTTCATATCTAAAGCAGATTTCGCAAAATCATAAAATTGTTAATCACATCATGAACTGACGATTTTATGATTTTTCGAAATCTGTTTGATGTAGGAACTTAAGATTTTTGCACACGTTTCATAAGTGTCCATATGTGATGACTCCATTCTATGTGACAAAATTTCTATTAGCTCCTGACATATATTTGCTTTGACTTTCATCATTTGATTTCAACAGAAATACGAAATATTCCTAGGATCATAAGAACACACTTTTAAATTCATAGGGGGATGTGGGGCTACATTGAGCTAGGGCTACATTGAAAACGCTATTTTTTCGTATATTTAAAAAAAAAGCTTGATCTAGCCATAATTTAATTTGAATACACAATTGTTTTGTGAAAGCAATCATGATAGTTAATAATATTAATCCTACAGTTACTAAAATTGATCCTCTTGATATTCTAGAAATAATCCTGTTTTAAACTATTATCAATCCGTAATATTCTAAAATTATATAAAGATTTTTAGAAATTTTTGACCCACCAGTTACTTAAATTAATCCTACAAACTTTTAGTAATTTACCCTAAAATTAAGAAATCAAATTACTTGGAGCAAAATTTACCCTGATTTTAGTATGATTTTAGTAAAAATTTCTTAATTTTAGTCAATTATTTTTCTCTGTGTATTTAGATTACACGTTAAAGTTCAGTATCCTTCAGATATGAGCGAAAAATACATAGAAAAAATATTTCGTAAAATTGTTCGTAAATGTTTGTGAATTCCTGCTGGGGACTTACGAAATGCTAAGAAATCGCATAGGGTAAAGTGATATAATTAGGAATTAGTGTTACAAGTAGGACAAATTCGCCCGTACAAGTTGGACATGGCTTTTTTCTTGATAAAATACAGTACAAAATTTGTTTTAAAGCACAAGGAACCAAATTATAAAACTAAAGCAGTAAAAATATACAAATAAAAATGAAGGACTAAATTTATCAAGACAAAAAGCCCTATGCAAATTGTACCATTGTCCAACTTGTACTACTGACTGTCCAACTTGTACCACTTTAGCCTAACCCACTAAAAAATTCGCAAAAGTTGTACTTTTTTCTCACAAATATTGTTCGTAACATGATCACTTGGCGAGCATTTTTTGTTCTTTTCCGAACATTTCGTTTAACTGGTAAAACTTTACGAACAAATAACAAAATGTTACGAACATTTATTAGTGTGTTTATGAACATTTACGTACAAATGTTTGAAAAAAATTAAAAAAAAATGCGCGTCAAGTGATCATCTAACGAACAATGTTTGTGAAATCGTACAAACATTTACGAACTTTCTAGTGGGTTGTACGATTTACGAGCATTTCATAAGTCTCCAGTAGGAATTCAAAAGCAGTTACGAAAAACTTTACGAAATATGTTTTTATGTGTAGCATATTCAATATAGCCCCCACATCCCCTCACACTGACCAAAATATTACATATTTTGAGAAAATTCTTCTCCTGACCAGTGAATAAAAGAGATCAAAAATTGTCAAAAGGAGACAAAAGTTGGTCAATCTGTGGAGATTGTGAGATTGCCTCTTTTTGTCATTTCGACTGAAAATAAGGCTGGATAGTTATACGGAAACAAATAATTAGTTGAGTCAGGAAGTGAAAACATTATTTTCGTTTGATTGTAACTAAAACTAAAAGCTAAAAGATTAAAGATAGTGCCATGGAGTTTTTGGAAAATCCCCTTCATAAATCAATCTTCTCATATCCATCATGATCCTCTATTCCAAAATTCCCTTTATAGTACACCAAAAGTCGTTACAATTTCTTCCATTTTGAAATAAAACGTTTCATTTGATTTCAAAATAATCATTTGTACTAGGGGTGCATTCCGTCTATGCACGACTATGATATTGAATTAATTCTCCCAGCTCTTTCTAAAAAATAAATTGTTAAACAGGGCTACAGTCCATATTTCTTAAGTGATTGGGATTAATATGGGTTTATTTAAAAGGTCTTGGAATAGTAACTACTCCTGGTTACAACTGGTTATAAATCAATAATTCTATACAATTCATTGTAATTCTCCTGAATTGTAAATCCTAAATAATAAACTGGGCCGTCTTATCAATGTACAAGGATAAAAATTATTGGTTTTAAGTTTTACATCTGTTTACCACCTTACGCCAAGTTAGTAACCATATCTAACTGGTTTTGGGGCTGCCGTTGGTGAGTAAAGTGTTCGCAATTTCGTACACCACCCTTATGTAACGACCTAACGGACCTGACCATCGCCACAAATCCTCCTCCACCGTAATCTAACAAATATATGCAGTTCAGATCGAAAATAAGGGGTTACATTTTCCGTTTTTCTCTAACCGAAAAATTTGGAATGAAATCCAGGGCTCACTGCGTGGATGGAGATGAAAGTAGATAATGGGATAGAATTAATTAATGCTCTTCTAAACCTTTGAAGTCAATGAACCAATTCAAATCAGTTTTGGATAAAATAAGAAAAATACGACAAAATGGAAAAAGAATTTTGCCAAAAACGAAAATACGTGAGTGATTTATTTTTCTTTTCTAGAGTATTTCATACTGATATACGGGCTTCAGATCTAAGATTTATCCGTGTGGGTTATTTGCTGTAATTTTTCTATCGGAAAGATTTTTTCGAAACTTTTGACTTAGGATTGTATAATATTATATATTACAGGAATTACGGGTAATTGATCGATCATATTCTCAATAAGAATATGCTCGAAGATCTGTCCGAAAATCTGTATATTATATCTTCGTAAACTGAGATAAATATTTAATATGAAGGCTTTATATGTACAACAATAATTACATACAATAGACTCTCACTAATTCGGCTCTTTTAAGATCGGACTACTTTTTAATTGGGGCTGCAGTTAAATTTGAAAGAAGTTTATTGACATTTTTCAAGTTTTCGAATGAAGCAAATATGGTCAAATATGCCAAGTTTTGTCTTTTAGTTATGATGTGATTTTGCATTAATAAGGGGTTTTCATGACATTTACCATGAATATGAGTACGGAAACCTAATATGAGTATGCGTACGAACAAAAAATCGTTGTATTTCAAGCAATTTGACGCCCGAATTTCTCTCTAATTCGGATGATATTTCGGTCCCAAATGCTCGAATTTGAGAGAGTCTACTGTACATTAAAACCACGAATTCGAGTATTCTGCAATGCTGAGATGTTTTTCCATCTCTTTGATTGCATTTACCCTGAAAGCATGTTATGTGATGACTATTTGCAGTCCTTATCATAATAATGTTAAATCAGATACCCTTGTAACATGTAATGAGTGAATTTAGTGGAACAAACATTTAGAACAAATGCCTTTAATTACTCTCGACCTCTAAGTGTTGAGATGGAATTTCAATGTGGCATAGAGGTGACGTGAAATAGGTAACTGAATTGACACGACCGCATAAAACGCCTACATGTAATTGCACAAAATCCACAAATTACATTCTATATTCCCATGATTATCCCGAGTTTCAAATTATGTGGTGACACTAACGATGCAACAATTGATTGTTTCAGCTTGAAATAATTTTAAAAGGAAACTCAGGTGTATATGGTAATGAGAGAGCTAAGGATTAGCTGAAGATCCTTGTTGTGTTCTCTCATTCGCTCTATAATCTCTTGAAATCCTTTACCCTTTTTTTTCCTCAAGGGCTATCTCACCTTTTGCTCTCCCCATAAAAGTACCTACCTAGCCAAAACAGTCACATAAGATTTCCCTCCATGTTATTAATGTGTGTCTCTTCGGTTACTGAAAGCCATGTATTTGGAACAAGATAGTCAGGGACGGAAAATGATGGGGCTTAGGCGGGGAAGGGGCAAATATGGGGGAAATCACCTTGGCACATAAATCAGCCTCCGAGAATCCGAAAAATGTACCACGCTCTCTAACCAAAATACACCGTATTTGATGAAGTCTCGTTATGTGGCACTAATAAATAGCAATCCATTTATATGATCTCTTCCATGCCATACCTTCATTTCTCCATACATGTCTCCACTCTTGTTACCCCATCCATCTGACACTTGGATGTTGTTTCTGTACGAAGAAAAAAACCTACATATAAGGATATCATCTCACAGGTTCTAGAGTTGTTATGGAATTTCTTTGACCACGGATGTCATCAACTAAATGAGATGAGGTACCCGTGGGAGAACAAAAATAGTACACAACTTAGAAGGGTTTTGCCCAAGAATACACTCAAGACCACCCACTGGAACTTAATAACTCGATAATAATTAAAATTAATGTCCCTAATCGCAATTCTTTTACCATAGTAATTATACCTAATTTTTCCTCACGATGGTCAATGGAAAAACCCCCTCAGAAACAGACATTAATCACACAATTTTCCACTTGCTATCTTCAATGGAAAATAGGACATTTTCCAGCACGCACCCTCTTGAGATTCTAAAGTACCATTTATACTAGGGGTGCTACACAAATTGTTCTCTAAAGTTTCTTAACGAAATAAAAGCTGGGAGTAATTCAATTTCTGGAATAACAAAACAGTACTTACAATATAATCTCAAGGTTCAGCTATATTCATAAGCAAGCTTAAAAAGGGTTGATTTTCTCTAATATAACTTTTCATTACTTTATCTCAAGTTAGGAAAAAAAATGTTAGATAGTATCTTTGGAAATATCATGATTTGCATTCACTTTGCTTCATTTAGTGTATTTTCATCACTCCATATTAAGTGACTCTTGTTAGATAATCATCTGCCATTTTTCATGGGTAAACAGCATTTTATATTGCTGACAGTTTTATGGAACTCTGTGGATTTTCATGTCACACGGAATGGCACATGAATTGATATAAAAAGCCAATATTATATCAATACTCGAAAGTAATATGAAGAAAATGTCAATTTCATCCAATATTGTGACACAGAGAAAAGAAGTATTTTGACCGCGAAAATTTTCCACATGAGCAACAAATATATTTTCTTTTATTTTTATATTTAATACTTCCCATCACGTTCATATTTTTTGCCATGTTGTCTTCCCCAAATGACCCACTTTCATGCAATTTACTAATCAAAGTGGAAGTAATTTGCCTGTGTGATGAAGATTTATGTAAAGTGAATAAAAATTAGAATGAGACATTGAGTCTGAAAATACTGCATCTCTGTCATTGATGAGAGGTGGATTTAATTTATTAAAAAGTTTCTTCTCATCTAAAAGAGCTTTAAATAGCTCTAATAGCACAACACGAGAATCACCTATATACCATTTGAACAAGGACAAGAATTGTAAGTGATACAAATAAATAACAAAAAAGGGGTGACGAAGTGTATAAACTGAATAAGACTTCGGGAAATGTTCACCAATTTTTTTAATATAAATACTCGTATAATCAAAAAAGTAAAGAAGTATCTGATTTACTTCTTCATTTCTTGTCTTTATCACTGCCTTTATTGTTCAGACAAATTAAAAATTTATGAAAAAATATCCTTTTTCTCAAGCAAAAGAGGTTGCAAAATATCCCAGGCAAGAGCCTGGCAAGTTGGCCTTTTTATATGGAGCTATTTGAAGCCAATTCCTAAATTGATCTCGGACTCAGCTCACAGTGCTCCGAGGAAAATATTTATTTAAACAAACAATTAGTTTATTTATACCTCCATACGGAAAGGTATCTTATAATGCCCAACGCACAATAACTTTTGTTTTGTAAACATGTTTTTGACATTTCAGTGAGAATGAATGAAATCTAGATCTAGTTATCTTGCTCTCTCTCATAGAAAATTTTGTAAACATGTTTACAAACAAAAGTTATTGTGCGTTGGGCATAATACGGAAAAACTTCTCACTTTTTAAATATTTAGCATAACGGTAGCGAGTGCAAAAAAACTCCCATATAAATTTAAATCGAAGTATGAGAAAGTGGCTTCAAATTTCAGGCAACTTCCCAGGGGGTTGATCCCATTCTTTGAGAGCTGCTCGAACTCACGGAGAAATAGATCCGCGTCAATATTCAATATGCAAATTTTGTGAGTGTATAACAGTTAAATATTGATTTAAATTTGTTTGTGAATATCAACAGAAAACTATTTCGAAATTGAAAACTGATTCAGAGGAGAATATTTTCAAAACCATTCATCTTTAACTTTGGATCAACCCCATACGTATTTGTTGAAAAATAATTTTAGAGAATTGTACCGATACTTTATCGATTCATTACCGATTGGGACCGATAAAATCGGGTTGGGAATTTCAAGACCTTTCAAATATAAATCCGAATTTGACCAAATTCAATGAAAAATAAGCTCTCTAAGGGTAGTTGAACTTTGATTTCACAAAATTCAAAATTACGATTTTTCCGGTCAAAGGTGTATATCGTGAAAATGGACAAATTGTTCAACCGGACAACGGAAGTTAATATCTCTTACTATTTGGAAGCCATGATGATGAGAATTTGAAAATTACACAACAGACTGGAACACTTGGTAAAAATAAAAGGATCAAATTGATCCAAATTTGATTCTTTTGCAAAGGATGGATCAAATTTCAAACTTTCAAAAAGTATCAAATTTGAATCAATTATATCCTTTTATTTTTACCAGTGAATGGGCTTTAACTTATTTATTGTATTAAAATATTTTTCATATAAATATCAAATTATCTCAAAGGGCAAAAATAAAAGAGTTATTGGGGATCCTTCTAAAAGTTCTAAAAGAACCATTGTTCCAAAGGCTCAATTTCATCAAAGTAAATCAATAAAATTGATCTTGCTTAAAAAGATCACTTCAATGATCCAAGTAAAGGATGCCCTGTAATGATTCTTTGAAAGATTGTTCTACTCGAACCTTTCAAAAAAGACAATAGGATCTTTTCAGTGAAACGAATTGATTTTTTTTTTCGAATGGTGAAAATTTTCTAATTTTTCACATCGAATTTCAAGAGAAATTAGAATAATGTTTGACCGAAATCAACGTGTGTTTGAGTGAGAGCAAGATACAACAGGTATATTCAAGTAATTCAAATATTTTTTGAGAAATTGTAGTGCAAAATCTTAATTAGAACTGGCAGCAAGAGTGATCTTTTGAAAAGATCCCTCAGTAACAGAATTTCAGACAAATGACCCTATTAAATGGGATATCAAGTATGAAAATCTAAAAGAGAAAGTCAACTATGTGGGGTTTACCAACGAAATTAATTAAAAAAAATACTTTTAAAATCCACAAAAAGTTTATGTACTTTGAGGGTTTTCAGTAGGTAATTCTTTTCAAAAGATTCTCGAAGGAAATCTTTCAAAAATCAAAATTTGACACTTTCGTAAAAGGTTAATATGATGCTACAAAAAAAGAACATAATGAACCATTTCAAAGGGTGGATTATATTTGATTTCATTTTTATCAGATGTATCGCTTTCTTTCGTTATTTAACGTTTACCTTGAAAAAAACTTTTGAAGAACAGAAAAATATCGATTGGTCAAAGAATGAATTTTAAATTGTGCTAAGAGAATTTTATTAAATAAAAGTTTTAATGAGCTTTTTCATTATGTTTATGATTCTTCAAATGCTTTACTTAAAAACACAGTTCCTGCTTCAAAATGGACCTGATTTATATGATTTTCTGTGCTAAATTAGGAGAAATTAAAATAGTCAATTCGTACTTAAAGGCTGATGCAAAATATTCAAAATCAAGTTTGGTCAATACTCAATTTATGTCTAAAATCAGTAAAATTTTATGCAAGTTTTGTCAAAGGAAAAAGAAATTTTCATTTCATCAATCAATGCAATGGGAAAACCTGTGAACGTCGAGGAATGGAGAGACAGCTTAGAAAATTTTGATTTTCCCAAAACTTTCGACTAAGACCCTAAAGCCGGCTTCAGACCTAAGTTTTAGGTACATGACTTAACTTCTCTAATTTCTTCCAGACTAACTTTTTCAGAAAATTTTAACTTAAGATTGGGTACATATTAGGGCAAATAATGCATTAAATAAAAAAAACCATTAAAATTGTTTTTTATTTTACGATTTTAGGATCTTCAAGAACTGAACTAAGCCTTCAGTCTGAAAGCTGTATAGGCTTTCCTCGGTAATCAAATTGTCTTTTCATGCTTTATCATTAAACTAGCATTTCACAGGGCATGGGATTCGGATTCAGGGCACTAATTTAAAATTTTCAACGTTCTCTCTCTATGGCCTCTCCACACTAGAGAAATTTATGTCCATATTGAAGAGTTTTTCCTATACAAGCGTAGGCAATTTGCCTCAATATGGACATAAATTTCTCTAGTGTGTAGAGGCCATTAGGTATTGTTTGTTAGACATTTATTACAAACACTGAGAGAAATCTGAAAAAGTTAAAATAACATTCCGGAAATGTTTATTTTACCATGCAGTATTGATCCGAAATCGGTGTAAATATTATGCTTAGGTGTATTAGGGGTTAAAGTTACCCTTTTTCATGTTAATTTTACCCTTAAAAAGGTGTAAAGTTAACATTAAAAAATGTTGATACATTTTTACACATAAAAAGTGTTAAAGTTATGAGGAAAAAAAGTTAATCGCACCCCGTTTTTTTCTCAGTGAACATTGAGAGAAATCCGAAAAAGTTAAAATAACATTCCGGAAATGTTAATTTTACCCTGCAGTATTGATCTAAAATCGGTGTAAATATTACTCTTTTTAGGTATATTAGGGGTTAAAATTACCCTTTTTCATGTTAATTTTACCCTTAATAAGGTGTAAAGTTAACATTAAAAAATGTTGATACATTTTTACACCTAAAAAGGGTTAATGTTTTGAGGAAAAAATGTTAATCGCATCCTCCTTTTTCCTCAGTGAAGAAATCCCTGATCCAGAAGTTAAAGTTATGGGTTTCAAATGTCTTGTCTATGAATTGCTAAAATATGACCACCGAGAAAGCCTTCAAGTTTGAGCATTTGGGAGCTTTGATGAAAATCAAAATTTTCTAGATTGCCCTTATGTTGTCCCTGATACCCATCGGTTTTTCCATTGCTACTATCACCGGCTACAAAATATTTTGATATTTTCATTTCACTTTCAATCACATTAGACGTCCTTTTTATTAATTATAAAATTCAATATTTTACTGAACAAATTTAATTTTTCTTTACATTTTTTTTGCCTTTAAAAAAACGGGGTTATATGGTTAAGCTTGTGCAACTGTATCATGTATGATATTTGAATCTCTTGACCAGTCCACAATTCAAACAGAATGTATGCGACTATCATAAGTTATATATGTTTTGCATCAAAGAAAATTTAGTTTGCTCCAAATGCTCGGATACTTGGTAGTTGGAAATGTGACCTCATATACACAATCTCTTGTTAAATACCAACAGAGAGAGAAATATGTTTATATTGGATGCACGTATTACGGAATATGGAATGTCATACTTCAAATATGGCATAATATTCATATTTGATTCCTTCAATTTTAATTAACTGTATGTATGCCGTTTAACTGAAAGTGTAAGAGCTCTTTTGCGGTGAGATATAATTTCTTGCTATTTATAAGATTTACTTAATTAAAGAAAATTACAATTTTCGTTAGAAATATTGCAGAGTAAAATTCTAGATTTTCATAAAAAAATTGAAAATACCTAAAATGATTTTTAAACATAAAAGGATTTTATATTAAACATTAAAAGGGAATTCTAAGTGGTTTGCAAATAACATAACGAATGTAACGTTTAAAAAAAGTTTTTGCAAAAAAACCATGCGTATAAGAAGAGTTTTCCATCCCGCAATTTCACCCTTATGTAAATTCCAACTAATCCATTTTTATTCCTAGACACGAATGCTTTTCGAAGTAAGCAGCTGAACTGAAGAAAGAAATTTTCATAATTTTCTTCGCCCACGAAGGAAAATGTGCTCAGTAAGTACATTTATGGATAGAAAGCACCAAAAAGAAATAAAAAGAAGATTGAATAGTTATTTTTCAGCTAGAGTAACGGTATGGTTCATTTTTTTCAGTTTGTTTCTTTCTATATTCTTGTTCAATAAATTCTTTAGCAAACTTTTCATATTTCACAGGATTCACAGACGGAGGCAATTATTGGTAAACTTATATACTTTTATATAGCCAGAGATAATTCTAAATTTTCTTCGATGCTTCTCTACTCTTTGTTATTCCACTCCAAGAACTGAAAACCGATATTTCTGAGGATTTTCACGAGAGGTCAGAGTGAAGCCTCTCATTTATAATTAAAAATGGCAACCTCCTTTTCATTTGCACCCGGAAAAAAAGAGAAGAACTTTTGAGTGGATGAAAATGAAAAACGAACATTTCTCAAGCATACTCCATGACATTGAAGTCGAGAGGCTGAAGTTTTCCTGTTTTCCTGAAGCCAACTTGCAAATCGTTCAGAGAAACTCTTGCCCCATTATTGCTAATTTATTTTGGCACACCGAGAAAAATGTGGATGGTAAAATTTACCATCCTCCATACAAAATTCTAATGGCCGGATAGTAAAAAAGTCACCCAGCAAACGCGATATTAAATTGGACTGTCAAAAATTGTAGAATCTATTGCATGGATAGTAAATTCTAATAGCCGGATGGTAAATTCTAATATCCCCGGATATTAGATTTTACTAGCCGGATGGTACATTTTACTGGCAGGATAGTAAATTTTACTAGCCGGATATTAGAATGAAAAATGTCGGAAAAATCTATTTTTCCTTATTTTCATTGATTTTTGGCCATTGTTTGAGGGCTTGGGGCCCTTCTTGGATGATATTCTCTGTATTTCAAGCCATTTTGGTGCGTGAAAATTGACGACTGCGCCGAGATTTGAACACGCGACCTTTGTGATGACAGTCCAGCATCTTCCAGCTGCGCCACGAATTGCTATAATGTATTCAAAGCATATCGGGAACCGTTGCATCGGCACCCACGATATTCCAAAATGACATTCTAACAGCAGGATGGCAAATTTTACTGGCTTGGATAGTAATTTCAATCCAAATTACTATCCTCCGTTAAAATTTACTGTCTTCCAGTTAAATTTTAACATCTAATATGCGGCCAGTAAAATTTACTTCCCGGATATTAGAATCTAAGAGAGGTCAAGGTAAAATCTAAATGAGGATAGTAGATTTTACCATCCGGCTGTTAGAATTTACTTTCCATAGGATAGTAAATTTTAAAATGTCAAGATGGTAGATTCTAAAGGAAAGTTTCTATGGAGGATGGTATTTTCTACTATCTTTTGAGATAGTAGAATTTAAAGACACGATTTGTAGAAAATACCATCCAAATTTTTCTCGGTGCAGAAATCACCAAAATTATCTCTATTATCCAGCAAATTTATTAGATTTCCACCATGAGATTGCCACAGAGACACAAGAATCATTTTGACTTTAAATTCTGTGGCAAAGAATGATATGGGGTAGGTGGTTGGATAGAAAGTTTTCAGGCACTTTCTGTGGTTATATGAAAATCATGAAAATCTCTCTACTCCTGTTCTTCCAGCAGCATTACATTTTGTTTCTCGCACAATAAATTTCTTGCTTGAGTTGATTGTTATGCATTTACAAGATTACAAATTGGATCATCTAGTGACAAGAGTCGGAAGACTGTCTGAGTGCTCGCAAACTTGCCTGGGGATATTTAATCTCAATCCACCCCTTACTATGTCATTCTCTCAACTGCAGAATAGAGGCACCGCTGGATGAATTTTATATGATACCTATGGCTGTAGTCATATGATACTATAACTTTTAATTATTCCCTCAACTCTTTGAAACTAAAGAGATTATCCCAGCCAAAAATATTATATGTACAAAAGTTTATCGAAAAATGTAATTGAAAGAGAGTGAACATATTATCTTTTACAAAGAACTTCTGGGGAACTCGATATTATTTCGGACAGCTTGCAAAATCGAACACTTTGAGTGAAACATCGGACACTACTAATACTAAATTGATTAAAATTAGGAAATTAATCTTTAAATATTTATTATTTTGTATTTTAAAAATATAATTAACACAAAATTGTTTATATTTAGAATATAATTTGAATTTTCAATTCAATTCAATTTATTAAATCTTTAAGAATACAATTCAAAAAGGGTTAGTGGAACTTGCATAGCCATAAAGGCTGTGTAGCAGTTAAAGAAAGTTAGAAATAGAGATAGTCAGAAAACTAAATTAGTCAGAATTAAAATTGTTAAATGTTCATTAAAGATTGTCTTAATCAAAGTGAATAGTTTTTTAGATCAAGAGTGAAATTTTCCAGATGGATTACGTTTTTAATGTAATAAAAAAAACATTGTGTCAGTAGTTCACCAGTGATGTTGTGTTTCTTATATCGGACAAAAATTTTGTTTCTCAAAATTCTTTTTTTTCATTTATCAGAGGTTATTCCAAATAAGGAAATAATATGACATTTAGAAAAAGGATGCTGTGTAAAAAGCCTTGGGATTGTTTCGATAGAGTAAGGGAGTTTGTGAAACTTAATGTTCGATATTGCACACACTGTGAATTTTCTCTATGACAGAGCGTCTGATATAACACCCAAAACAATGTCCATTTTTTGTCAAATTAAAAATACTTTGAAGACAAAAAATATGTTAAACTATAATAGAGGATTCCGGAGGCCATTGGGATGAAACAATCGCACATCAACTATCTCCAGTCCAGAGCTTTCGATTCGGTCGGCTCTCGAAACGCTGGAGATAGTTGATATGTTTCCCTGAGTGATTGTTTTATTTCGACGACTTGAGAAATCCCCTATTGTTGATTGCAATTTCACGTCGGTTTATTCCCACAATGTCTGTTAATCTACTGCGAGAGACAGATTAACGTAATTTTTATAGAAATAATGATCAGATTACGTTTCCATCAGGTTCTGACTAATCCTGCTTAAGCCTAGAAACGGCTTAGTTAATGGGAAATGAATGGGAATTCGGTCAAATAATTATTTTGATTATAATTACATTAAGCCTTCCCTTGGATTAAATCGTAAGTTTGTCTAGGGCATAACAAAGAATTCAATTGTATAAAAAAAATCTCACATTTACGATCTTAGAAATTGTATGGAAGATGTCCGAAATTTGGCACAATTCTCTTATTTCAATTTCTACATTTTTAAATACATCAAGTAAAGGAACATTACTAGTTGCTAAAAAAAATTATCAATTAATGAGAAATTTGATTCTAATGGCTCCGGCACATCTTTTAGATCAGGAAAATTTCATAAAGTCGAAATTCGCATCCCTTTCTTTCTCAGAACTATTGCATATGTCTATCTCACTCTTTTGCACTCTTCTTCTTATTTTAAACATCACAACAAATTTAATTTAGCTCAAACGAATTTTAAGTGCGAGGGAAGAAGATAGATATATGCAAAACTTTTAAGAAAGAAAAGGATGTGAATTTTGATTTCATGAAATTTTACTGATCTAAAAGGTGTGCCAGAGCTATAAATAACGAAACTTATTTGCATTCAGCCCACCAATATCTAAATGACTGAAATCAATCCAACCAAGATTCAAAACTTAAATTTAAATTTAAATGGTTAACTCTCTTTCAAAATTTCAAAAATTCAAATTATTTATAATGTATATATTTTTTCTTTTTCTGTCATGATGATGATTATAAAAAGTTTTAATTAAATAATTATTTAGTTAACCGCACAGCGGAGAATGGGAATCTTGATCACTCTTTTTGACTAGCCTAGCCCCAGTGAAATGAAAAACATATTGTAAATCCAAAACATACAACGAGTTGGAGAATTCTGTAACCATATGACAATGTCATATAGCAAATTTGAAATTTTTTAAATGGTGAATACGGAAGAATTAATGTAGAATTCGATTCATATCAGTTACTAAGTACGTCATAGAACTCTTTATAATGGTCATGCGATCCTTACTAAACTTTAATTTTATTCTGCTCCTGAATTTATCACAAAAATTTTTCATATTGTTGCAGAATTCCTCTATAGGTCCACCGTTTGGTCCTGGAGGTTAGAATTACCGTTGCGACGGGCGACGGCAAACGCATGGAGGTAGGAAAAATCAAAAAAGGTATTAAAACAATTTAATTTCAATTCAATATTTTCAAAATCACCCTCGTATATTGGTTTTTAATTATTAGTTTCATCCCTAATCATCCAGATACAGTAGACTCTCTCTCAATCGGGAATATGAGGCGAAATGTCATCCGGTTTAGCGATAGAATTTAGCGTCAAAGCCTTTGTAAATTCCACAAAAGGTGCTCAATTATAAATAATCACGATAAAATAGGATGAACTACAGCGAATTTGAGCGAATTAGCTTCATAATTAAACGTGAAAATTGTCAACAAAATTTGTCGCCCGATTGAAAAAGAGCCGATTGAGTGAGAGTCTACTGTAATGAAGTGTTAGGGGAAGTGGGGCACCTTTGAAATTTGAATTTTTCTCCTATGTTTAAATGGAATTGAGCCATATCATAATGTAATTTAGCTTCTCAATCTGTTTGAGTATTTAAATTATATCATGATAAGGCTCACATTTTATTTAAAAATAGCTGAAAAGTTCCAATCTCAGAGCTGTCCCACCCCACATTCAAATATGCCCTACTTTGCCCTAACTGTATTTTCCATTCTGTTTATTATGAAGAGAAAATTAAGTATCAATATAAATTTTACGAAAAAAAAGAATTGTTAGAAATTTATTCAGAATTATTCTGCTAAATTGTCCGTCAGAAGAGCAAATTTTCACTAAAAGTGATGCCAATTTCAGAAAGTTTTGTCTCCTCCTCTTGTTAAAATCAGTCTCACAATAAATTGAAACTAAATCCCTAAATTTTATTTCCTAGCTAGGATGTGCAATTATCACATTCTGTGAAAGTACTTATTCCCCTTTGGCTATACATAACCGAATTATGTCAATTCCATTCATAGATGCTTTGACCTCACTTTTGCCATTTTCCACCAGACAAAATCCAAGAGCTTTTCGCTGAAAAAGGAAAGTTGCTGGAGTAATCCTTGTACAAAAGGTAAAATCCGTGATTTAATTCTATTTTTCGGAGTTGAAACTCCTTCACCACACATAAGTTCAAATATTAAATCATAGAGAAAAGAGGAAGTTGGTGAAAGCGACTGGAGATAGGATAAATTCCTCCTGGGAAATTGGTACTGCACCAGAAAGGTCAAGGGTTATTGAGGAATATATATGAACACCCTGTATTGGATGAAGTGTGGGAGTTTTATGTTATATATTTTCTAACACAGAGAAGTTACAAACATTACAAGTTTTAGGACTATTATGGTGTTGAAAAGCAAAATGAAATACTTATAGAGTTCATTGGCAAAAGATAGATCATTTGTAGACTTAATACTTTGGAAAATTTCACAAAGCTTTGTCGATTTCTGAACAATAAAATCATTTATCATGTGGACTGGTGAAATTCTTTCCTTTTGAATAAAGCACCCTTGCTCAATTTTCCATTAGGTTTGGCGTTAGGAAAAATTGTTTACATCGCTTGGGGATTGCAAATAAATTGTCACCATTTCTCAAACTCTCTCCACCCAATATAATTCTTCCTGGTAGTCTCATGGACTCAATGAAAGGATCCCAATCGGGACAACCATGCACATAAAGAATGGTAAAAGATTTTAAGTTTACGGGCTATACCATTCCACCATCCCAAACATCCTATCGTATAATTTTGGCGTCAGCCTGCGACTCTTTGTAATTTGTATTTGATTTTATCGCATCATGGATTCTAACCGTCCGTACACAAGTTCTTCCTCAAAGAATTGACTTTGGAGAAAACTATAAATTTCTTTTCTTTTCCGCCAAGAACAATTCAATGAAAAAAAATGGTGAGAGGAATGTCATGCGGGGGTTGGACTTGGAGAAAATGAAAGGACTTTCAATTCACAAGGGAAGAAAATTGTGTAGGAGAGAAAAGAAGTGCGCAATAAAAGGGGAGGAAATCACTTCAAATGTCAAATTAATTGAGAATTATCGCGATCAGAAAGTGTGTATAGAATTTTCCTCTTCAATTAATTCCTCTGACATATAAGAGGAAGTATACAATAAGCACAAAATTGTTGCATGTCAGAAGGGAGAGAAAACTATGAAGTGTGACATGTTTATAAACTCACAACTGTGGTAAAATTTTGAAATATCTAACTCCCAATTTGCACAACACCAAAAGCACATGATATGAGACACTTTTGCCATGAAAGGTTTATCAGCTTAATTGAAAATTTAAACACAATGGATCCTAGTTAAACTTTCGGAAGCTCCAAGTGAACTTTCTTAGATAAAGTTTTGTTAGTAAATCTGTGAATTCACTTTTAATGTATCCTAAAATAATAAGTTAAAGATTGTGCAAAAATGTATATGGCTATAAAAGGAGAAACAAAAATTTCCCCGGAAAAATCAAATGAAAAAACCAAAGTGGGAAAACCACTTACGATAGAACATTTTAATTAAAAAGTCTCACACTACACTTTGACTATGTATATAGGTATATTTATATGCAATTTGTATATCATTTGGAAAGTCTAGCTTAGACCACGAACACCACAAAATATTTGGGAAAATTCTATACAAATTATAACTATGTTGGGATTATATCAAAAATGGGGAGACCATTGAGGACTCAACTATTCAAATTCAAATTATATATATATATTTCTGGTTGATGCGGTTCACACCATATTCCAGACTTTATTGCATAAGTCACGAACTGTAAAAATCGATTCATTTCTAGTGCCAAAAATTTTGCATATCAGATAATATAAATTTGTATTTTACAAAAGTTATGCAAAATAGTTAAAGTATATTTGAACCACAGGAAGTTTTTCAAATTTTAAGTTAGTATTTTACTATTCTTGAAAATTTTCTTTTTGTAATGAAAATACAATTGAGTGTTGAAAATCCTTTGAAAATTTAAACTATTAATAAAATACTTTTTTTTTAGATTAAATGTTATTTAGAAAGCTGTTCAAGCCATTAGAATAGAGTGCTCATTAAATGCTATGCCCCATTTTATGATAGATCTAATAAATTTACTTATTTTACTTACAAATTTGACCCAAAAACTTAAAAATTAAAGAATTTAACGCTGAACCTACCGATCGTTATTGGTGTTTTTATTCCTAGCGCGCTCAATACGTACACTGAGAAAAAACGGGGGTGCGATTAACCTTTTTTCTTCATAACACTTTTTAGGTGTAAAAATATATCAAAATTTTTTAATGTTAATTTTACACCTTTTTAAGGGTAAAATTAACATGAAATAGGGTAACTTTAACCCCTAATACACCTAAAAAGGGTAATATTTACACCGATTTCGGATCAATACCGCAGGGTAAAATAAACATTTCCGGAATGTTATTTTAACTATTTCGGATTTCTCTCACTCATCAGTGTATGAGGCCACGGTACGTAGGACAGGCCACGGTACGTTACACAAGAAATTTTTCTTGGTAAGGAAGAAAAAATTAAAATTTAACCACAGAAAATATGTTACATGTATATTTTAGGAAATTCATAAAGTTTGGTAGCGACATTGCACCGTTTTAAATATGCATCAATTTTAAGAAGTTATTAAACCGGTCAATTTGACCAGTCTTGGTTGGTTTAGTATTAATCAGTGTTCCACAGGAGATGAACAGAAACACTGAACCTCTTTTGATTTTCACAATTTTATTCTTTCCGACGTTTGGAGGATTGATGTCCACTTAAGCAGTTATCGAAAACGATATCGTGTCGTAGAGCAGAAAAATTGGGAAAATCAAGAGAAGTTCAGTGTTTCCATCCAACTATTACTTTCCACCGGACTGAAAGTCTTCTAGTGTAGTTCACTTTTAAAATATAGTATTACTCAATAATAAAAGGGGTGGCAAAGCGTTCCAAGCTTTGCAAAGTACTCGAACTTGTGACTTAGATGTTATACCTCAAAAATACTTTCGCATCATTTACCAATTACCGGTTCGCAAACGATTTAAGCCGATTCATAAATCATTCAAAAGATTGTGAAAATATTTTAAAATAAAATTGATTTTCGGATAAAAATTACTTATCGGTTTATAACCAGTTCATTACCGATTCAAAACCAATTAGAACCGATTTATAAATCATTCAAAATATTGCCCAAAATACATATAATGAGCTAGGATTCGTTAGTTAGATAGAGCATTTTAATTCACAAGTGGTATATTTTTCTTAAATTCTTTATAATTTTTAAGCTTTTGTTCCCACAAAAATAAATATAACACGAAATGGTAGCCATATATACAGAGAATATATTTTTAGTGAATTTAAAATCTTACTGGTGTTACAGATAGAAAATTTTTCAGAAAAATTCAAAAAATTGCGAATTTTACGTCTTTTTCTTAGAGGTTTTAGGAACTATTATCCTCGTGCAATCATTATAAATTTTGTACTAATAACATAACATTAGATACTCTTTCATTTGGTAAAAGTTTTAAAATGATTGCATTTGGTTTTATACCAAAACTAAAAAACCACTTAAGAAAAAATATACCACATTTTTTTACGGAAAATGTATGAGAATACTCTGCCCTGATTAGGAGTAATGTAATTGAATTTTGGATAAAAATTAGTTCGAAATAAAAAATAATAATCAGAACTCTTAAGCATAATGGGCCATTTCCATTGAGAAATTTTTCAAGAAATTTGTTAGAAATTTTTCAACTCCATATGAAAAAAAGAGTGCTTTTATGAGAAAAAGTTCAATCTGATTGAACTTTTTCTCATAAAAGCTTAAAAATAAAAATTGTGAGAAGTTTCCCAGACTGTTCCTATGGAGAACAGCGCCATCCATTGAGTTTGCTTTTTGTACTTGCATGCCAATGAGTTGTCAGCTGAGCGAATTTCCGTAAAAAAACTTGTTTTCATTTCACAGAGAAGGTGTTTTTAGATAAAATTAAGGTAAATTTGGGTTCTTTGAAGGTGAAAGTGGTGCGTGCAGTGAGAAAATGTCCCTGTATTGGGGATACGGTATGCCCACAACCCGTATTTACGGTAAAGGCGGGCAAAGTGTTCGAAGTGCTTCAAAAATAGTGATATTGCTGTTTTGATTTGGTAATCGATTCAATTATCCCTCACTATCTCTTTCCCTGCTTCAATTTGCGTACCAAAGGATTAAAGATATCCTTTAGCAGTGATTTCATGAAGGTTTCGGTTGTTTTTATGCATTTTTACCCAGAAACTGAATCAAAACAAACAAATGTCAACGAGATGTTCGTATTCAAAACTGGGCTTTTTTGCGAGCTTTCACGTGAATTGGGAACTACAAAAATCTGAAAATTTTCTCAATGGAAATGGCCCATAAAGATACAACATTTCAACTACATTTTCTGAAATTTTCATTTCAAAACTTTTAAAATTCAGTCTTTGATCTGATTTTTGGAGACGGTTTCAAAATAAATCACTTTTCGGTGGACAAGATTTCTCGGAGTATATTCATTATGACGTCAAAAAAAATAAATTTTAAATTTTCTTTCTAAATTTTTAAATACTATTTTCGGGGTATTTTGCACGACATTTTCTATTGTAAAATAAGTTGTGATCAACTTATTATATCAGTTAACAGAAAATATTTAGTTTTTTAACGTAAGATGAATATACTCTAAGAAATCCTGTCCACTGAAAAGTATTTTTTTTCAAAAACCGTCTCCAAAAATTAGGTCAACAACCGAATTTTTAAAATTTTGAATTAAAAATTTTAGAAAATGTAGTTAAAATGCTGTACTTTTAATTAGGAGCTTTAATTATTTTTTATGTTGCAAAAAGATGTAAAGAAAATAAGCTGTTTTTTTTAGTCTGCGTGATCCACGTAACCCCTTAATATCAAAATATAAATTCACTTATTCTTTTATTTTCAACGGCTTGTACCTATTGGGGTCATGTCGAAGGCTTAGTACCTAAATAGACTTAGGCTGATCCTCCCGAATACCTAGTTTGTAAAATTTGGCAATAAAGGTTGATCCCAAAATGTTATACATTGAGGGCTTAGAATATAATCGATAAGAGGCCCTTTGCATAAATTTCCTTAAACCAATCCCTTACAGACAATTTTTATAGGCTAAATACTCTCGAGGATAAGACTGAGTCTATTTGGGCCCTTAGGACACCCAGATTAGATGCTCATGCTTGTTGATCCTCCGCAATTTCAAGACGGCGTGCGGGGTCGATCCAAAGACGTTTGAAAGGAAATCTTGAATATTAAAAATTTCAAATCAAAAAACAATTATTGTCAGTAAAAAAAATTAAAATTGACCATAAAAGCCGTATTTGCGATGTCAAAATGAATTACAATTTCTTATTTTTTTTATAATATTTCACAATTTTCCTGTAATGGAAATGTAATATTTAATATTTAGAATTTAGTTCACTAATTATTTTAACCAAATTTACTCAATCTGCCACAGTTCTAATATTAAGTAACCATCTTAGTAAGTTAAAGTGCCCTTAAGTCGACCGGTTCCTCAATTCGACCGGTAGAGTTATTTATTCAATTTATTTATATTTTCACTAATATTTGGCGTATGATCTAACATTAATAGGTCAATTATTTCCTAAATAAATGCGAATTAGTGATAATTTCATAGAAATTCACCATTAAAACTTTCAAATATTGACCACCGGTCGAGTCGAGGAACCGGTCGACTCGAGGGCACTTTATCTTATACAGTGCAACTACAATAGTGTAAATGTATAAAGTGATCATGCCTCGATTCCTAAATCTTTACTCAATGCAATTTTTGATTTGGTTATTAAAAATTGCCTCAACTTCTTAATTACTAAATACAGTTGTGAAAAGGACGATCCTGTAATTTTACAATTAGTTATAATATAATTTAATTTAAATAAATTAATTAATGGCACAAATTTTATTTTTAAAGTACCACATCGTATGTATTTTATAGCATTTCTACCAGTCATACTACAAGTTAATATATGGCCTCTGTAATCTCTCCCATATACCCTTTTAGAGACAACAAAACCTTAAGAACAAAAGTTTCAGGATTGCTGTCTCCATTTCTTTTTAAATGCAAGTTACTTTTGGTTTTAAATCACAAGAACTTGAACAATTCCGGGCCGTTTGTGTTGAAAATATACCAAGATGAGACGAATGCAGACAAAAATAAAAATTCTGTGAATAGGCGACATGGAATTGTGAAAAAAGGGAGAAAATAGAAAAAAAAACCTTAGTAGAAAGCGTTATAAATACTACGATGATACTTCCTCCACTTGCCTTCTACAAACGTTACACAAATACGGGGCGGAGATTTGAAACAATTTTTCACTTCACATGGTGAATTGCCGAGGGAAGAATTTTCCCAGGTAAAAAGCGACAAAACTGTTTATTCCAGAAAATGAATTCATGGCATATGCACTAGACACTGGAATTTTTTTTTCATCTGATAGAATTGTGATGATAACATTTATATATTATTCAATTCTAAAAACAAATTATATGAGAAAGCTGTGACGATGATAATGTGAAAATTATAGAGAAGGTGTCAAAGAAAAAATATTAAGAGAAAGCAATTAGGAAAATCAGACAAGTGTCTTTCAGATTAGAATTTCAAAATAAGAGTCATTTATAAAGTCTACTCGAGCTATGACTATTTTACCGCGTCAGTGCCAAAACGACACTTAAAAATCCCATGTGAAATATGCAGAAGACATAGCATAATTTCAAGAAACTGCTCTACTACAGTTTTCTGTGTATACTGAAGTGAATTCCCTCAATTAACTCAAGTGGTCTTACTGGTGTGAATTTAAACACCTTTTGGTAGAGATGAGCTTTTCACCTCAGAGGAATTGTATGACAAGTTTATACGTTTCCCCATTGATAAACATATTACAATAGGGAGTGAGTGGGTGAAGCATCAAGCAGAAAGATATGTGCTTAAGTGAATGTTTGAAGAGATAAATAAGTTTATTGGGATTCACTGTATTTACCATGGGGATGTAAGAAATATTTCTCAAGGAATTCACAATTCATGGAAAATGAACCGCAAAATTTAGAGTTATTCGTGTGGAAAGCTTTCACCCTCTCATTTCACCATTTCCTCCACAAAACATGCCAATATGAGACAGTTGGAAATTTTGCGACAGACAGTACAAAAAAAAAGTGTGCTCTTCTAAAGTTTTCTTCTTGACTTTAGAGAGAGAGATGGCAAACTTAATGCTCCATTGTTGTATGGATTTAATTGAAAGGATAGATCAGGAAACAATCGTACACGAAGAAGTGATACTTCATTGGGTGGAAAATGAGACATTTCCGACTTTGGGATGTGACACAATTTGCTATATCGATCGCTTGCAATCATTTCCTCTCTTCCGTCTTTTTTTTTTCGTTCTGGAATATCCTTTCAACTTGCAAAGTATATTACCTTTTTAATCGTGCATAATTTATTACTTTTCTTATTTATTTTAATATAAAGTGTGGCATTGTACTTACATTCATATTGAAAAGATTTGGGTTATTTCTATATGGAATTAAATTTTTGTTTTACTGACCTTTAGGCTTGGTTAACACAATTACTAAAATATTACGTAAGTATTACCTCAGATCATAAAAGTAATTTTCATTATCTAAAATTTACCTCAATATAACGTAATGAACATAGGATGTCACCTATGTCAGTTTGTGAGTAAGCATATTTACTTAAACTTTTTAACCGTTTTGCTCTAGAGGTTGATCAACAACGCTAAGACGGTGGTCGACGCTGAAAACTACACAGTCCCTTATCAAAATATAATTCTACTTAGAAAGCGACGTTGATGAATAAATTTATTTATTTTACTCATAGATGAATTTATTTATTTTAACCACAGAGACTAAAATTGTAAAGAATCGCAGCTAACAGATATTTTGGAACTGAGGCATTAATAAACTTGAGGTAGTTGTAAGCAGTGCGATATTTATAATTAAATATTGAAGTTCAGAGGATGAGACCTACATATATATGGATTTATAGATATTATAGGGATCCTTCTCTCCTGAACGAATAGTCGACATAATAAATAAATAAATAATAAATATTTGTAAACCAACAATATTGTAAACACACAACATTTTCTGGCATATACGATCTATGATTCAGGGTTTCTGTCGTTAACCTGATGAGATTGGTAGTGGTAAGTCGGCGGCAGACGCAACAAAGCATAATTGAGGAGAAATATATCATTGAATTAAATTGAATAAGTCAAAGTAGTGCACACATAAATATAGGTGTTTACAATAGCCCCGTGTTTACCACTGCTCCAGTTCCAAAATTTCCCTATCGGCTGCGACTTTTTACAATTTCAGCTTCTGTGGATGTAATAGCGTGGCAAAAAGCGTTATAATTATGTAATGCTATCTTGAAAAAATTACCTTGTTATTACTCAATTGTTACCCAAATTTGACGTAATTATGACCTCATTATTACTAAAATTCCACATGTTTCTCTTTCCACATTTTATGTGATTCAGAAAAAAAATTATTATCATTTAATCATTATGACGTACCGGCCTGTTATTTCCATTTTGTACATTTTTCAGTTTACAAATTTTTATTTAGTTTACAATGTGTATGATAATCATTTGTTTGTGTAGAAAAAAAACTGGTAAATATGCACCGAAATTTCTCTAGTGTGTACAAGCCATAAAATATTTTTTTTTTAGTTCAACCTGTCTTTTAAAAACTTGATTTATCTTTAATTCTGTATGCCCTAATGGGGTTTCCTTAAAAAAAATTACAAAATCTAGAGGATAATTAGAGAACTGAGGCTTCAACCTTTATTTCATCTTTTTGAGAGTGATCTTTCCACGGCAATTGGTTCTCACTCATTGAAATTCTGGTGTTAATTGCCATGAACAACAAGAGCACCATATACACTTAGTCCCGGGTTTATGCACATTTTCGGGACCGAAAAAACGCGCGAAATGACTTTCTTTCGCAGGCGATTTCTTTTCGCAGGCGAGTAAAAGTAGTCAGAACAAAGACTTAATTTTTAAAAGAAATTCATCAACAAACAGAAATCTTTGGCCAGAGTTCTTCAATAAATTGTTAGAAAATTTAAAAATTTTACTTAAATAAAAGAAATTAAAGTTATATTCTGAAAAATAAGCATAGGGGAAACTGGGGCACCACCAAACACGGAGTAGCTCCAAACACTAATTTTTATTTCTAAACTACTTGGACTATTTCGACCATTCCTTCAGTGCACAAGCATCCCTATAGTGTCTATAAATTCCTATAGGTATTATCCTCTAAAATCGAATATCCTATTAAAAAATCGCAGTGTTTGGTGGTACCCAATGTTTGGTGGTGCACCAGTTTCCCCTAGTCAGTGTTTTCAAATTTCTCATGTTATAAAATAGTATACATTCAGGCGTATTTCAAAAAAAATTTCACAAATTGACTCCAAATGGTAGGCAAACTTGCATAATTGTATGTGCATAATCTCGTCAGGTGCATAATCCCGAAGTGCATAATGCCGGGAGTGAGTGTAACAACCTTCAGCACCCAAAAGGATGGTAGGGGTTAAGCATGTCAAAGGAAAAAAGAATTCAGATCGGTGGGATACGGTCGTCGACTGGGTTGATATGTGTCGAATAGTCCGTACGCTTTACAATTCCAAAACGATCAACGGTCTTTGATTAAAGTTAAATCTAGATAACTGATAAATTCTGGAAAATATTGATTTGCTTCTTTGCTATTCTTATGGAATTTTATTATTATTGATTTCTCCAGATTATTGAAAGAAAATATTCCAGATCCAGGACTTTTTCCCAATTGAATATCCTCAAAACCAGAAGATCTTCTAGATCGTCAGAAGAACACCCTCAATTATTGCATAAATAATAAAAGTATTCCAGAGAATCTATAAAAAAAATAATAATATAGTTTAAGTAAATCTACAACAATAAAAAACAACCTTTAAAGAATAATCTGCAAGTCACTGTTGATAACATGTTGCATGACTAATGTGACCATTTTATCATTCTCCTTTTACGATTCCATCCATCCTACATTATTCATTCTCATTTCATCATTCGTACACCCTTGGGGAACATTAAGCATAATAAACATAATTTTCTCCCTGAAGAAGAAGCAAAAAAAAGTCTATAACAAAAGAGTAAAATCCTGTGAGACATGCATATCTTCTCAGAATACAACACTGTAATAATTTCAGAATAATTTATTAGAATACATTGCATAGCTCACAGTATATATTGTTCTATCTTTTCTTCCCATCGAGAACAATATCGAGATAATCTTATGACGATGCACACGGGATTGTTAGAAAATGGGGAGTCTACCAAGGAGAATTTTACTCTGAATATTTATTGGAATAGTTCTACCAAACTTTTCGTCTGCAAATTTTCTCTTCTGCAGAATTCATGGAAAAGGGTATAAAGTTAAACATCAACTAATTATTTATCATTTGAACAATCAAATCGATATCGAGTGGATGCCAAAAATAGAATAAGAATGGCTGTGAAAATGCGATATTGATTTTTTTCCAGAGACACCCTTCATTGATTTCCACCCTTAAGCGGAGAATCAGCAATAAATTGTTCCATTTTCTAAAGGGAATCCCCCTTTTATGAGAATCCTGGTGTGAGAATATAGCTATCTGGAACCCCTAGCTCAATGGGTAGTTAGGCAAAAGGGGCAAAAGTCACACGATGAACATATTTTAATCACAAATTTTAAGTGAATATTTTAAGTGAGGTTCAAGTATTAAAATAAAATGAAATTCATTACTTTCTCTCTTTTTCCCTCCCTTTTTTGACAACATGAATATCTTGAACGTTAGGCCCCATCGACAATTCCAGCCTGTTACAATTATCGAGGGTGGCCTCCCACTTTGGGTGAAGCCTCATGGAGGCGATGAAGTGGTGAATTCGCGAATCGAGAATACTTTGGCTGTGGAGTGCCGGAAATTCCATGGCATCAACTTGATCTCATATTGCTCTGTCACAGTCAATTTAATAGTATGTCTCAGAAGATGTGTCAAGAGCAAAAGAAATTTGAAAAATTTCCTTACATTCTGTCTAAATGCTTATTTTAAATTTTACTATTTTTACCCTGCTCAAATATAAGAATTCAAGATGATTCACATTAAGTGTAATTATGAGTTTTAACATATTTAGGCTTACAATGATATAAAGTATTAAACTTTGATTTATTTAGGAAGCAGAAACTTGACCCAAAAAATTATTTAAGTAGACGTAAAAAGCACACAAATTTGTTGAGCTATTGATTTAGCTAATTTATTGAGCTATTTGTGCTATCAAAATCTATTAAAACATTTTTTTTGGATCGAGTTCAACTTTTCCTTTCTGACTACACTTAACTAACTCAAACTGTGTTATCACACTTGCACATTAAAATTTTAATATGATTCACATTAATTGTCGCTGGTGAGAGTTCAAATGTGTAATTTGTGTGTTTTAATCATTTTATATTCAAAATTTGATCTATTTGTGGATAAAATGGTAGACTTGGCCCGCAAAATTTGATATAAATTGATTTATAGCATTAATGCGAAAAATTAATGCGATTTTCTCTTTAATTTTTTTATTGTGAAAAATATTTATGCTTTAGGTAAATTTAAACTTATTTTTGCAGGCCAAGTTTACTTTTTTATCAATAAATAGAAAAACCCCAAATATTAAGTGACTCAAAGACACAAATAACATATTTGGACGCTCACAAGCGACAATTAATGTGAATCACATTAAAATTTTAATGTGCAAGTGTGATAACGCCGGATTAACATTAACCACAACAGAAATGGAGATATAGGGGATCAAAGTATTTTAAATAAAAAGAATTGCTAAGCGACCATTTCAATCTTGTAAAAATTTTGTCATAAGGATGTTGTTTTTTATATTTGAAATTTTTTTCTGACATTTTATAAGGAAACCTTATACCTTTAACAAAATCCAAATGACTGCCAATTTGACATTTTTTTTTAAATATATAGAAGAAGTATTCTTTTGACAAACTTGTTTTGTTAAAGTGACAAACCTTGTTTTTCAGAATACATGAAATTCAAATAATTTTATGAGTGGCCTCACAGTCTAAAATCTCTCGGATAATCCTCAGATCTGTCAAGGCCCTTAGTCCCTAAAGTCAATTTATATATCTACTAACCTAATGCCCAAGACACACTTACGACTTAAGTGGAGAGACAGTTTAACAAAATTGTAATCAAAATAATGTTTAGATTATATTTCTATCAGTTTCTGACTAATCCGACTCTTGGGAAACTTATGGGAATTTATTGTGATCATTATTTTGATTATAATTACGCCGTCTCGCCACTTAACGTATTAACGTAAATCTTGGACATAACATATTTCGTTTCCGCTTAACCGGTTTTGATGTTTACTTCTTAATAATAGTAGAGAATATTTAAGCCACTTAAATCGAAAACAGGATATTGTTAATAGGGAAATGTGTATACGATTAACTGTTTCTACTCGCAGCAATTCTTTTATGTTTATATTTATCCACACAATCAGTTTTTACTAAGCCACACGTAGGTCCGATTTCCTTATTTTAGTTAACAAAGTTGATTTTGACTACTTTTATTCGAAAACGTATTTTAACTTAAAAAATCAGACTCATAAAATTAATTTTTTTTTTTTGACATTATAGTTGAAGTTCGTTACATGGATACAAGCGGTACCCTGGTCAAAAAACGAGTTCAAAAACATATAAATTAAATTAATCTTAATTTCTGAGCAACCGCAATAAGATTAAGTTCTTCGGCAAGATTATTGAGGAAATTTTGGTCTATATTTCATCCAGACCATGCGAAATCTAAATATTTTGGTTAATTGCAAAATCACCAAGCTGATCTTCCAAGCTTTAAATTTTGTAACTCGTACAAGCTAATCTAGACAAATCACTAGGTTTCTTAAAAACCAAAACACAAAACTGTAATAAATTTGATTTTTTTTATAATAGGGACACTTATTATGTACATCATTGTACACTCACTCCTCCTCATGTTCTTCTGACAATTTTCATTCTGACAATTTGCAAAATACTCTCTTTCTTTGCTGAAGGACAAATAAATTCTCGCATGAAAAGTTTAATGGTAAGGGAAGTTGGTTGTAAAAGGATGGGATCTTGGGTCGTTCTCAAGGTATTACTATTTATTAAAATGCCCTCAAACATCGTGCTAGGGTACTGGGTACGTTATATATTACGCCCACCATGTACAACCGAAAGACTTTGGTAACTTCACCACGGCAAAAGCTTCAGAGGTGTAATTAAGCACCAAACATTGCTTGTATAAAGATGGTATTTCTCCTCTGTTTCACACTCAAGATCGTGGCTTTTTGCTTCATTGTTCAATATCAACTTTGGAATTTCATCTTGAGATTCATGTCTCTCTCCTTTTTGTCAAATGTTTCTCTTTGACTAAATGCAAGTCTTTGATTTTTCCACAGATATCCCGCCTAAAGCGATGTCAGATCTGTCGTTTTCACCTTTTGTCTTATATATAATAAAAGTGGATGCAGAGTTTGATTATCCTGCGGCCAAAAAAGCCAATTGAAGCACAAATAGCAACACCCAGACAAATCAAAATATTGCCGAAAGACAGAAACTTTTTTTTTCTTGGTCATAATGACGAATTTTCCACACCCAAATTACAATGTCTTCTTCGAACATCCAAACAATACGTTTTTTGTGATGTTCCAATATGGAGATGCTTAAATTTTATAAAATGAAAATTATGTTTGATTGGGCGGAGATTGAACACTATTTGTGAGTCAACACATGGTCATATCACTTCCGAAGACATTAAATCAACAGAAGTTTCGCGTCTGTCTTCAGTGTAAAGTTTTTTTTCTCACAGAGGAAGTATTTGGTTAAAAGTAAATATTTTCAGGAAGGTCTTCAAACAGATTTGTGCTTTTTAGGACTAACCCCTCCTCAATGTCGATTTTAAATATACAACCAATCATATTTTATTGAGATAGGATGACACAGTGGAAACAACTAAACAGAGTGCTCGAACTTATGTAAATTCAATTTTAAGCTGTTCAACGCAAGAAATTATTTTGATATCTCAACTCATAAGAACGAGTAACACTCTGGCAAACTTTCAATCAAGCTTTTTACAATCTCAGCATCTATATTAGATGAAACTAGATCTCTAAGCACTAAGTTGGAAATTTTATATTTATGTAATGTGGATATAATGACCTCTAAAATCGATTTTCGTGAATATCCTCCTTTTGTTCGGTCGCGCTTACGTAAAGATCAATCAATCTACTCGCTTTTGTACCTATAAGCTTTAATAAATTCAGAATGCCTGAAACGTTTTGTTTGCCACAGCATTATGCCCTAGACACACGTACTACGTAAGCCGAGAAGTGGTTTAATGTAATTATAATCAAAATAACGACAAAAGTACATTTCCATCAGTTTCTGACTAAGCTGTTTCTTGACTTAAGTCGTAAGTAAGCCTAGTAGGTCGTTAGGCAGACATACGGCTTAAGCCAAGAGATGGGTTGTTGAAAAATTGGTAAAAATGTATTTTGAATCATTCAGATTAATTACTCCAAACTGTTTCTCGATTGAATTGGACATGGATTAGATTTATCACTAATCGAGTTATTTTCATAAAATCAATGCTATTGAGTATACTAAGGGCTATAAAAAATTTTAAGATAATTTTCTGATTTTTGGAAATAATGCCCTAAAATCAAAACATAAAAGGGTCCCAATCATGCCGGCTCTCCCCTATTATTATTGCTGGATCCTTTCCGAACCCCCTGACTAGAAATATGAAGATAAGAAATTTTCTATAAAACGCACGGTAAATTATGGTGTCACTTGTTTTCTTAACGTACATTTGTCGAAGTCTGTTCTTTTATTAGAATTTCAACGATCATAATTTTAAGCAATAAACTATACTGAGAAAAAGAATATATTTGTGTGTTAAATATTACATCAAAGTTTAAGTTCTGAAAAATTGCTCAAAATTCCATAATCTAATCCTAAATTTGAAACCGGTTAACCGGTTTCAGCCGTTTAAAACCAGTTAATCGTTTATCCTAAAAACCCGGTTATCTAGAATCACTACACTGAGTGAGAGAAATCCGAAAAAGTTAAAATGACATTCCGGAAATGTTAATTTTACCCTACAGTATTGATCCAAAATCGGTGTAAATATTATGCTTTTTAGGTGTATTGGGGGTTAAAGTTGCCCTTTTTCATGTTAATTTTACCCTTGAAAAGCTGTAAAATTAACATTAAAAATGTTGATATATTTTTACACCTAAAAAGTGTTAAAGTTATTAGGAAAAAAAGTTAATCGCACCCTCTTTTTTTCTCAGTGTAGGTAGAACGGGATCATAAAAAGTGTTTTTGTGGATAGCAAAGAGCATATCATGACTCGATCGATAAAAACGTGTTCTAGGTTCTTAGGAGTGGATAAAATTGGTTACTCCACGACCAAGGAAATACAATTTCAAATTCTCTTTTGCTTCATTTGGTATTTCAAATTTATTCTTTCATTTTGCATTTTTTGTTTATTATTATTATATTATTATTATTATTATTATTTTAGTTTTATTGCACACTTTGTTGTAAGAGCGATACTCCCTAATTTGTGTTGTTTTTCAAAGAAGTGAATAAAATAAATCAATAGTCAAAATCTATAGATAAACAAAAACAAAAAAAAGTTTAAAAAAAACTTTTTTGAAATGATTATAAAACCATGATTGAAATTCGATCATCGATGCCGCAACCGTTCGTGTTAAGTTACAATCCGTACAATCAATTGATGCTAAAATCGAAAAATAGTAAAACTTACTTAATCACAAAAGTAGGGTTCATCCTTTTTAGGTCGTCACTTCCTCATCATCTTATTAGAACCTCTTTTAACATTATGGAAATATGCATACCAAACAAGAACTGATTATGAGGTGATCAGAATGTTACTACAATTGCTGATCCAACTGACGAAATACAGAATAAATATTTTTGATTGAGTAAAAAACTAAAAGCGACAATACGAAGATGATTCATAACTTCTTAACTCTTTTGTCTTTGCCAAGAATAAATGATTTACTAATTTTCCATTTACTCGTATTACCGACCGAATTTTATTTTAACTAGCGATTTTTAACAATATATACTGTCAATTCACTTTCAAGTGTATTGAATTATTTTAACTTTCTTTGTGAATGTAAATATAAATTCCTGACATTTTCTGACATCCCAATTATACTCGTTTTATAAAATACATTTCAAATTATAGCTATACATAAAAAAGGAATTTTAAAGAGAAATCGAATCCATGATCGAACAGAGCACATATTTTCTTAAAATTTGTGATAAAGCTCTTTGATATTCTTCAGTATTGCAACCACTACTTATAAATAACTTTTCTGTACACATATATTACGGTTGCAGACATTTTTTGAGCTTTTGCTTTCTCAAGAATAAACTGAAGTCTCAAACAAATATACATTATTTCTCTTCCAATTCCCGATTTTTCAGACTTTTTCATCAAGTACATAGCTATAAATTGTGAGGTTTTCTGTAGGTACTTTTGAACTTCAATTCAATCGTGGAACATGAATGAAACGTCAACTTATTTTAAAATGCCATTTAATTTTCATCGTGTGAACTCCCCGCTTGTCTCCAACACCGATCATGACCGCATTTTCGTGGGTCGGGACCATGAAAGCTCTCTCAATCAAATTGTTTGATAAATAATGCAAAATTTTCAATAATGCCATACAACTAACGGAATTGACTGTTCAACGCACACACAATTGTTGAATAATCTCATTTTGGGGCAAAAGGAAAGGGGTATTTATTCAACCCTGGGAATCGATACAATAAAGAAAATCAGATAATAGCATAGCTGGTGGAAATTATTATATTGCGAGAGCAACAGTAGATAATAGGGAAGTTGTTGGATAAACGATAAGTTTTATCAGAAATTTTACAGTCGCTCTCAAATGTTATTATAAAGGTAGTTAAAATCATCTAGTAAAAGTCATCTTGATGTTATAATCAAATTGAAATTAATTTTGTAATTGGGGATTCAATTCTTCATCTCTTCTATTTATATTTATTTGTTACACATTTTTCATATTTGCTATCCCAGACTTTCTCTTAAATTTTAGAATAAATCTAAGTTTAAAATATTCAATAGGGGAATGTTGGCATGGTTCGCACAGTGTGAACCTTCAAACAACACAAATTTGCTCTTTGTTTACAAAGAGCTAGTTCGTCATTTCTTAGCCATTACATAGATAATTATTAACCTAATAAATCGAGATGAGAAATGGTAAGTCAGCTCTTTGCAAACAAGGAGAAATTTCACATCGTTTGAAGGTTCACTCTGTGCGAACCTACATTCCCCTATCAACTTCAAGAATCAGACTGGATTTATTGTGAATTTCTCAAGCTTATTTAAAAACCAGTGTGTCATCTACTTTATTATTATTATTATTAATCATATCGATGCCTAAAATTAAGTTTGTCTTACCCAAAAACGGGCATCGTCAATGGCAAGTGGACTTGCCTACAGCAATTTCTCGGTTCCGTATGAGGCAGGGGACAACGGACAAAAACATCTCATACGTCGTCTACTATCGTAATATGTCTTTATCTATAAAGCGTGACGTATTTTACAAAAAAAAATTGATCCTTAATTGAAGATCAGAATCTTTAGAATTCAAATTATGTAAAAAAACGCCTTATGATATTAAAAAAAAAACAAATTATACTGTTGTTTCAATATGAGGAAAAAATATCTAAACCTAAAGGCAGTAATGGAAATTCCTGCGTCTAGTACAGAGACTATGTACGATGAAATTGCCAAAGAAAATGGCACTTTGTTCAATGTTCAATTCACGCACATATATAGACACGAATATGTATATTTATATTGTTGTTTATATGTTGTTTATATATATTTATACACTTACATATAAAGCATGGCGTGGAAAACTTTAAATAGCAGACAAAGGGAGAAGCTCATGTGGCTGAGAAGAATACTATAGCTTGGATGAGGTGTATATATTGAAAGGATGTGGCTGCTGGCTAGATGAGAAATGGTAAGAGAGTACAGGTAAAATGTGGTTCAATGTCGCGGCAGTGGAAACATGTCTGTGAGGGATGGTGGTGGTTCATCATTAAAAGTACATCGATTTCTTTGATTTTCTCTTTATTCACGTATTACCCTCGAGGCTTCAAAAGCATCAGAATATTCTTTTTTTTTCCAGAACACGCCTGAGAACACCACTCAACCATCTACTACCGGAAAGTGTTCTCTTTGTTTTCGAATTTTTCCTCCTGATTTCAACTGTGTCGCACCATAGGAAAATTGGTTACAAACCCCATTTCAATTTTCTATTTCATTATTTTTCTTATACACAAAAACCCCATTTTCCCTCTTGTGCCTCTTTTTCAGTTTATTTTCCTCCTTCTTCATGCTCAATCCACCAAGAAAAAGGAAACTTCACCACCATATCCTTCTTAAGAAAAAGAAAATACGGAAACTGTAGATTTGTCTATATAGAAAAAAATGACTTTTAGCTGAGATTTTAGCCACTCTTCTTGGAAATGTGAGGAAAAATTGAGAACAATTACTTACTTTTATTATAGTAAAATGTAAAAAAAAAAACACTACTTGAATAGCACTTACATCTACGATGTAATATTCTCGATACGTACTCAAGATGTTCAACATTATTCAAGAGCTTCTAAAAACTTTTGACTTTAGTGAAAGTTTTTAAGTGACAGAGTGCATAATGTGGAGAGATTGGGGTTAATACGCATTTTTTTTTACCCTTTTTATGGGACAAAATTGACATGCAAGCTTTGTGATTTTTTTAGGAGTTTCCTAGATAAAATTGATAAGTTTAGAACTTGTAATTTATTACCATTTTCATTATTATGTACAATAATTCCATCAGTAAGTTTTCTAAAGTAAAAGAAATCAATAAATCACTACAATTTTAATATAGAATTAGAAAACTACATGAAGAAAGAAAATTCGGTAAGTGTTCGACATTACAAGACTTCATGAATTTTCATTAGGTAAACGAATGATTATAAAGACCATATACATATCTTTATAAATTTTAAGAAATACTTTAGAAAGATTCTTAACTCTTGAAATTATTACGGAAATTCTGCATTTTATCCAAATAGGTTAAGAAATACAATGTCGACCATAAGACTTTTGACAAATCTATGTTTGAGAAACCAGGTGGAAAAATTATAGAAGAAATAATTTCTTAAAATGTTTCTTTTTGCAAATAAGTTGCTTTTAATCCATTGATGCTATTTATAAATTTAAAAAAAATCATTTTATTTCATATTAATGACCAGTGCACAATAACTTTTGTGTTGTAAACATGTTTAAGACATTTCTATGAGAGTGAGTGAGACCTAGATGTAGTCATTTCGCTCCCTCTCATAGGAAATTTTGAAAACATGTTTATAAACAAAAGTTATTGTGCGCTAGACATAAAAATAAAAGTTTTGTCAAAATTTAGCATTTTTTATCGGCCATATGTTTCTTGACATATTTGTAAAACTTACTCAAAATGGGCAAATACGTGCAACTGACTTCTAATAACCCAGTTATATTTTGAAATTATGTCATTTAAGACAGAAATTACGAGTTCGTATAGATCTAAAGTTTGCAAAAAGGTGATATTTTTTATTAGTTTATAATTTAGGTTGAAATGGCAAGTTAGAATAAGTAAAAAGATAGGTAATCGTCCAGAGATACTGCCGGAGGGAATCTGCGTCGATACGTTTAATTTAACTAAATAAAATAAATAAAAATTATTATTAATTTTAAGTTAAAAAAATTAAAGAAGAGATATGAGCAAATAAAAGATATTTTGGTTTCTACAGTACGTGATTACAATTTCGCTTTAAGACCGTAAGAAACTTACGTAAATTATTACCATTGTACATTCATAATTTCGTCGCAGCTAAAACTTTTATATTCGCCTAAAAAACATGCGTCTTTTTTTATTAGATTTTCTTTTGAATAAAGTAAGTTCTTAGAAAATATTCCATATCCATTCACCATCAATATTACCCCTGGAATGGAAATTCACGCCTCGATTGAAAGAACTCTCACAGATGCGAAAATATCCCCTAAATCAGTCGCAAAAAAAACAAACTCCAGCAAAGGAAGTAACATTTCCCTTCTTCCGACGCGACTTTTCGTTGGATGATGTGAGAAAAACGCAATTATGTGTGGAGAAAAATAAGAAATTGCCCCCAGAAATGGAGAAGAAAGTGAAAAGGAGGCAGGAAGATGTGAAGAGAAAAAGCCACCCCCTTGATCTATTTATAAACTTTACCAACTTATTAATATTTTTTTTTCCCTGATGATAGGAGTCACAAGTTTGTCATCGAAATTACGTCATTTTGCGTTTTATGAATCTCCCCTCTAAAAATAACTGCAGATTACATCGATTACATGAAACCAGAGAGGAAACAAGGTATATGGTAGCTGGGGAAGCTAGAACCTAGCCAGAGAGGTACTTGAAATCCCAACATTGGAAGCTTACATTTGATGTCTAAGCATCTTCAATGGAATTTATCTAGTTGATAGCACCACTTGAACTCACAAACTCGAAACGACTCTGTGCTTTATGGGTATCATGGCAAAAAGGAAGCAGCATACGCTCTATCACACACACCTGGACGAGAAGATGATTGTGGACAAAACAAGTTGTGAGTGCTGCTTTTGAGCTTGACAAATAGGATGACGTCATTAGACAATATTTCTTCCAGCAACGTAAAATTTATCGCTGCGCAAATTAAATAATTATATTGATGATCTCTCTCTAGGTACAAGTCGTTGGCGACTAAGTGTGAAAAGTGGATAATTCTGCAGCTCACACTCTAATAGAATCACGTGAATGACACCCGTTTTTACCATTTCCTTATAAGCATTGACTAATATTTTCCAATTTATCTTCTACCTCTGCAGAGGATTTAAACTTTATCAATATGGCAATATTCTGTGGAACAATTTATAACTGAATCCTTCCAATGCTTCCAATAATATGCGTTTTACACTGCACTGAAAAGGGTATTTATACCGTAGATACAGGTGACTTCGCTTCCTGAGGGTGGCTTTTCCGCACCCTGCTGTTCGCAAGCTTTTCTTTAATTCTACCACTTAAGGCTGGTCTTTACCGATCCGATCTACCATATGCGACTAATGAAGACTATCTTTAAATGTTAGAATTAAATAAGAGCTTACGTACAGCAGGGGGGTAAGTCACCCCAGGAGGACAAAGTCATGATATGCAAGCTCGCTAACACCTATATAATCTTATAATTCATGAAAATCTGATATGAACTTTAAGATAGGAAATACTGCGTTCGAATTTTAAACGGGAAAACCATTTTTGGCCCATAAATAATCCAGGTCAATAAATAATTCAAAGTGGTCAAAAAATAATACAAAATGATCAGTAAGAAATTCTATTTTGATCAGTAAAATATTTTGTTTTGGTTAGCAAACACTTATAAAGTGATCATAAATCCCTTTCAATCAAACTGAAAATCCCAAAGTGGTTCATAACATCTTCATATTTTCTTTACCAAAAATATTTCAATATTTTTGGCCATTTACAATTTATGATTTCCGTTTTATTTACATACTGATCATTTTTTTTTTACTAAAATACAACTAAATCTACTGCATCCAATAAGATCTAGAAGTAAAGCGATTACAAATGACGTCTTATGATCTGTGAAGGACCGTCCCAGAAATAAACCATGGTATAATTAACTGTAGGCATTGTCTTTGGAACTAACTACTCTTTAGTTCCAAAGACAATGCTGTAGGGGAAAGCGCGCTACCTTCGGACGAGTTAAGCTTAAAACAATTTGATTTTTCTCAATATTTCAAATGGGACCCATGTATCTTTTCAGGAATTTGAAGTATCGAACCAGCTATTAAACTATAAATATTATCATGTTTGAATGTTTTGAATATTTTGTCCGTATATTAAAGATTCCGAAAGGTTTTCCGAAAAAATACGTCCTTCAGAACGTTCTTTAGAATGCATTTCCGAATTGGGAAGCACTGTAGTCATTTAAAAGGTTTTAGAATTCGCATTAAGCCTGGACCATTTTTAATGAATATGAAGCACTTCATATCTGACCAGTTAAGCGCTAATTAAAGCCTGAAATAACCCCTATCTTTCATACCTTACTTTTAAGATGTTCCCATAGAAAATATTCCTTAGAAAATATACGTGAAGGACATTCTTTTGAACTCATAAAGGCGAGCTTTGCAACTGATAAAATAATGTTTGACAACATAATAATGACAACACGGAATTTTCCTAATGGTTTTATTGTTTTTAAAGTTAATACAAAGCATTTTTCTAGTGATTTCAGGGAACTTTTCCGTATTTTTTTTTTAATTATATGAATAATACATTGCCGCGTTATGTTTAGCGAATTAAACAATGATTACATTAAACAAACAGGATGCAGGCTTAAAAAAAGTTTTTTAAATTTATTTTTGTGGACATTTTTTGGGAGAATATATTTTATACGGTATTATTTGCTTTTCTAAAAAGTTTAATCGATTTTTACTGGTTAAACGAAACATATTACTATGCTAGTTACTTCTACTGTTTGCTCAATATTTGGAATTAAAAACAGAAGGTGTCGGAATTTGTCTGCCATTGATGTACATGGAAAAATCCAGTTCTTAATTAAGACATTCAAAACTTAGCGTTAAGGCCTGAAATAGTGTCCTTAATATACGATGTTTGGTTAATTTCGAAACGAAATTAATTGGTTATTATCAGAAAATTAAAAATATGGAAAGGAAAAGAAAACTATATAAAAATTGAATCAAAATAATCGTTTAGTGTTTCAGGGAAAAATAATATAATTTCAAAAACACCAATCTATAGTGAATATTTTAACTACCATAGTGAAATTTAAAAGGAAATCCTAATTAGAATATGAGAAATAATCTACTAAAATTTCGAAATTTAATCAAAATTCAACTTTTTCATGATCTTTGAACTTATGATTTTCTAAAAAAAAATGCAGATAATTCTACTTCAAAATGACTTCAAGAGCATTCTTTAAAGTTGGAAAACCCATATGCTACTCGTGTAATACTCTGGGAAAAAGTGAATATCTTCGTTATCAGGATGTCTTATGATTAGAATTTTCACAGTTTGATAAAAATCCACTTAAAATTGTATAGAATAGAACGAATAGAACCGTCGATTTATATAATAAAACAATATTTTTGCATCTGAAAAGATGTTTCAATTCTCGTTCTTTCAGAGTTAATATTGTCAAAAATATCTGGGTTTTATTGATTGAAAGTTTTAGTCTCCATTTCATTAGAGGTTGATATGAGGTGTTTCTAAATGATGAGAGGGTTGTTGAGGAATGATTATATATATCACACTTGAGCTGTATGTTTTAAATTTTTCAAAAAGCACAAGCAGATCTATTTCAATTTTTAATCTATTGAGCTATTGAGTCATATAAAATATTCGTGATCAGTGACTTACAAGAAACACTTTAGCAAAATTTGTGTCTGTTTGGAGGACATAAAATTTCGTGACAACCACAATAGGTGAGACTATTAAGAATCTCACCTAATATCGTCGGGCGTGACTTGATTTAGGCCAGTCTGAATGTCTACTACTAAATGTGTCTACAGCCATTTCTAAATGAATTCCACTAATTTACGTGATTCCAGGCAATATATAAATTATTCCAACACGAAAGTAGGAATTCCTTCTGACCCAAACATTTATTACCAAAGTCATTTACCTTTAACCATTTACCCCAACAAGCCCATTCCAATTTATGCACTTTTTTTCAATACCTCCGCCTGTAAAATCGTTTTAATTTGATTCTTGTCATTTTTTTTATTTTTACACAATTTAAATGTAAAACGCGCAACAATTTTTACATCCCCTTACAACATTTTTTTTTTAAATGTTCTTTGACGATGAATAATTTGAGGATGAAATTCCACTCCCTTGAGCGTCAAATTTAAATTTCAATACCTGTCGAATCGCTATTTTCTGCTGATTTTACTACCTCCCAATGGAGCTTATGATTGATGGCCTTCATTAAAATTTTTCTCACATTACCCCTGTATAGATAATTGTATTTTGCGGTATATACAATAAAATGATTTTCACATCCCCTTACCCCAATTGATTTATTCTGAATATTGTGAGTGTTTATTAATGCTAGATTGTATTGTTTGGTATGAAAATTATGTGTAATGCATTGATTTTGGAAAATAGAACGCATAATGCCATAAAAGAGCTTTCCATGCTCAAAACACCAAAATGCCTATCATCACATGAGACGTAGGAATGTGAATTAATATTAATTCCACTCACATATAGCACATAATAGTGTATCTCTTTCCCCCTCCTGAAGGGCAAATTTGTTATATTTTCGTGGGTGGGAGGATTTTCCCAACATTTCCGCCGTAGCAAATGGATGCAGTGTGTTGAGGGAAATTAATTTTTTGCGTGCCAACTACAAATTTATTTGACCGCAAAACCCACATCTGACATTTTAATTCGCCAACGAGAATTTTTCTCATAGTCCCCATTGGAGTACTTATTGCACGATATCACACAGATTTCATGCTCTTACCATTTTCATGAAATAAAATTTTTCGTCCCTCCCCAACATTGGACATTTAAAATATCCCCCACCACCACAGAACACGAAGAAGGTTTGTTATTTAATTTCCTTCTTGGCAGCATCGAAGGGTGGTTTTTGTCAAAATGTTGCGCCCACCTTTCCATCCAGAAACATTCCGGAAAAACATGGTTAGGATTTCGTGGTGGAGAGAACACGTCGAATGGTGGTTTCACAATTTTCAATTTTCTTGGGCGGAAAGAGTCGCCACGAGAAAATTGACAGCAATATAGGGAAAGCGATAATTTACCTCCAACATTGCACACATTCAACAAGAAGAGTTGGGGATTGTGCTTTAATTGAAATTCCACGCCCTTCCTCATACACGATCTCTTTGCTATGTATGGCATATCTTCAACAGAGTTGAGGGATGATAATTATATATATTTTCTCCAGATAAGATTGTGCTATTGCAATTTAGCCAGGATAACAGTATTTACTACACTACTGTCGACAAAATTGTTAAATAGGGTAAGTGTGCCAAATTCCGGCCAGCTTGCAATTCCGGCCACCTTTTGTGTTCCTCAAATTTCCATTAATTTTTAATTTTTACATACTCTATAAATTATACAATGCAAAAGAATAAGAAAAGATATCGCTTCGACGAGCAAGGTGATCTGAAAAAGGTATTAGAACAGTTCCGGAAAAGCAAGGAACTATGAGAATGAAGGTGGCCGAAATAGGCTACCAAAGCTATGTCTACATTTTTATTCATTTTAAAATGTATTAAGAATGATTTTAGAGCAAATAAAGGCGGTAAACTGTCGACAAGGTTCCAAACAACACTCCTTAAGAAGAAGGAATAAAAAAATCAGTTTGTGTTAAAAATATTATATTTCAAACTTGAGACTTTGGCGCTTGCATGCAACTATGCCGAAATTTGGCACACTTACTCTACACATTAGAAATATTTAAAAAGGTAAAAGAAAATTATACGATATTAGAAAGAGTGAAGCATTCAATTCAAGAACGTTCAAGAGCCCTTCAGAAATTTAAAATATCTGAAGGGAATCGGACCAATGTTTCAGACACCTGCTGTAGGGGAATTCTATAACATTCTGAAAATGTCATATGACAAATTTCGTTCGAATTTCAGGAGAGATATTTAGAAAATTTGATTCTGTAACTGTGACATTATCAGAAGTAACATATTTTAGATTTCTGGTAATTTAAAAGGCCTATAAACTTTATAAAACAAATCAACCAAAACGAACTATTTGCGTTATATTAAATAAAGAGATTTCATTAAAAAATCAATGAAATGAATTTTCGAACAGATGTGATATGAAAATAAAAGCTCGATTGGCATTGTCAGTTTTCAAACTCATGAGTAGGAGAATTCTGCATTCTGCAACACTCTGGCAATACCATATGATAAATATCGTTCAAATCTCAGGATAGCTTATTCGAAAATGTGATTCTGTAACTGTGACATTGCATTTGACATTGTCTGAAGTCACGTATTTAAGATTTCTGGAAATTCAAAAAACAGTGAACGTTAGTAAAAGTAAATAGATTCCATTAAAAAAATAAGAATTACATTTTTGGACTCACAAGTGAAAATGTCACAAAAATTACAAAATTCCGGTACTGGAAATATCGCTCGGTATCAGTATAATCGATCGATATAATTAAAAATGCTTTATATCTTATATTAATTCTCCGAAAATATGTTGAATTTTGGCTATAAATTGAATATAAATAAGGGGACAACTGGTATATTCACGGTTCATTGTGACTGCCGATCTCGGGGGTTGATCGACACCACTCATCCAATTTGCCACTCACGGTTCACTCGCTAACAATATTTCCTCAACGTCTGATAACAATTACCTTAATAAAAATTCAACGTGGTAAGAACTTTATAAAAAAAAAAATGTGTTGCTAAATGTTCATCAAAGAATGTCATAATTTGTATTTAAAGTGATTCTGGGGATCTAAAATGAAATTTTCCAGATGGATTAAGTTTTTCGTTTATTTAATATTACAGTGGCTCATCAGTGAGAGTGAGGTTATGTTTCTAATACCGTCCACTCATTCATTCATTCATTTTCAACCGCTTATTCCTATTGGGGTCGCGGGCCCATGACATCCAATCTAGCCACTTGTTTCTCAAAATTCCACGAACTCTAATTTTTTCAATTTCTATATTGCACAATGCTAAAGAAAGAATAAAAGCGTTGTCTTTAATAACTAGATGCTGTAGAAAAGCTTTTGAAAAGTTTTTTTTTTTAATAAAAACTTGCTGTTCTTTGTTCCTGTCTCCCTGTGATACTTGGTGTATTATCACAGACTGGACTATATTACAATTTCTCTGTAAGAAAGTGTCCAATAGAGAACACAAACTTAATATATTGCCTACATTTTTATTAATTGTTAAGAATTATTTCAAAGAAAACAATGATAATAAACAACTGAGTAATTTGTAAAAACGATTTAAATTTCATGCCACGTTACATAAAAATAGGGAACCTTACAATATTCATAGTATCGTGGGTGTAGATGCATATAACTTTGCCCTCCGGGAGTGACTTTGCCCTCCTCTCTGGTAATCATAAGCTTTTCTTTAATTCTAGAACAAGGATGGTCTTGACCGATACGATTTATCATATCCGAACGGTAAAGATCATCCTTAATGGTGAGCCTACTCATATTTGGCATAATGGGAAATCATTTTGTATTGATATTGCTCTCTGTTCAGCTTCCATAGCAAATATTTTTAATTTTTACACTTACGATGAACCTCTAAGTAGCGACCATATATCTATTTTACTGAATTTTATTTTCCTGGAAGGAACAAAGTCATCTCCGTAGGGCAAAATTACACATATCTACGGTTGTTAAAATGCGATTCAGCTCGTAGAGCATAAAATATAAAATAGGCATTAAGCAGTACAGAAATACAGGTAACTTTAGTGAGCTTAGTTACACTTTAATTAATTTTAATGGTGCTTCTGTCCGAAATGTTGTACTCTTTTTGCATAATTTGTTTTATTTGATTTTGAGTAATGAAGTGTGACTTCAAATGGGGACATTTTCAGTTAAAACTTATCAATATAACTAATAAATTTTCGATTTAACTGGATTGCAAGGAATCGAGGATTACAAGGAATTTACGAAAATAACGTTGAATCATTCTTAATAACCTTAATAACGGTTTTTTTTTTCAAGATCAAAAGTTAAAAACGTTAAAAAGGTTCCAGAGAGCGTGTTTTTAAACCGAATGGTACCATTTTTGGACTTTTTCGAAAGGCCTTGGAATTCCTGACAAGTTTGAGGCAATTTCAATCAGTAGTGAACCGGTAAAGAGAGTGGCGTGATGAGATTTTCTGTAAAGTTGGCAAATGAAGGTGAAATTGTTAGTTTTAATCACTTCGAAATGTCTAAAAAATCGATTTAACTCGGAAGTTTAAGGGGTAAATATGAACTTTCAGTGAAATAGTAAGCAAATAAATACATTTTTCGCGATAATACCCACACTATTTGGATTGGAATGGATCGATGGAAAGTGGTAAAATAACATAATTTTATTAACAATTTTGCTAAAGACCACAAAATTTAATAAATAACTTCAATAGAATTTAAATATTCTACATCATTCTTAGCTCTAAATTTCTCATGATGTAATGATGGGAATTTGGAAAGCATGCATTGATTTAAGAGATTTTATACGAGCATCGAGAAAATTAACGAAAATTTCAACTTAAATGTTTTACGTTTTATATCCTTGAATTTTAATTAATTTCTACCATCCAATTGATTTTAATTTAATTATCCAATATTTTAGCAATGAAATGATCTGAATATCATTGGCAATTAGTCCAATATTCACTTCTCAATTGCAAATACTTTAATTTAGTATACACAATGATTGTATTTATCGGAATTTATTGTAAATAATTCTTAAATTCTGGTATTAGTGAATACAGAAGTAATAGTAATATAATGAGGGGTGGTTGAGGTGAAGGAGCGTGAATGAGCGGAAGGAATTCCGTGAATGAAATTAAATCGAAATTTCATAATTGGATTTAATTAGAGAAGTTTCTTGACTGTCGACGCCAATAAATCGCTATAAATGACATCAACTGAGAAATTTCTAAAATGAAGGTGAAAACTTTCACGAAGGGATTGGAAAACTTTGATGAATTCTTATGGACTTTTTCACACACGCTTTTGTCGTCTTCTGGAGCTATCTCGGGGATTTCCGTGAGGATCAGAAAATTCTTCTAACAAGACAACTGAAGGAACTTTAATTTGATGTTGGAAGATGTGAAGCAAAAATAAAATACTCAGAATATTTTAACTTTTCTCCCCCAAAAACGAATGGACCAACTTCTCTAATCTACTTTATTATGTCCTTTTTAGGGTATTCAACACTTGAGAAAGTCTCCTTTTTTTCATAAATTCCACCATAGTCATATATCATTTGTTTGTTCTTCGGATACAAAAGGAAAAATTCTTCACCATTTCTCTCTCTTGCCCTTATCACTAACGAGAGCAATAAAATAAGTTTTCATCCCATAAAAAATAGTAATACAAAAAAAAAACCTGACATGAATTTTTCCACGGTGACAATTATAATTTGAAACCTTCTTTCTCCAACGCCTTAATCCTGCAATTCTTGGCATTTTCGTCTGTGGGAAAACTGATGAAACAGTTTCCTCTCATACCCAGAAATCGAAATTGCAAGTTTCCTAACACATCGGTAACAACTTGTTCATATACCCAGTTTACAGCATTTTCTTTCAGGGGTTTTCGCCACTGCATCGTATTATATTGTGTACAAAGTTGCCTCATATTTCGCACATAAAAGCAATCTCTACAAATTTAAGTGTCTCGTACATGAGACACTACAAGTTCAATGCTCTTACAACATTACACTCATCATCATCACTGAGATGGGAATTCTCCTTTACCATTATATAACTTCATTTAGATATTGGCTACGAAACAAAATGTGAAGATTGAGGACATAAAAAAAGACGATAGTCCGTGGGTAGACAATGTGAAAATAATAGCACGAGATGCTGTGTGACTTTTTTTTCTTCGCGTGGACAGACTGAGGAAAAAATACCTATACAATGTGTATATTCTGGTGACTAGAAAGAATAATAATAAAGAAAGTCCCTTGTGATAAATATAGGTAAGTGAGAAGAAAAAGTTTTTCCTCCATTCACCCATCCGAAAATTTTCACTTTGAATGTTCCCTCTTTAACATATCCAGTCACACTAGTATGCAAAGCACCATGTACGCCCATCAACATCAGCAATTGAGGCACAATAAACATAATAGTTACAATTTGGTGCGAAGTGATTTTATTTAATTAAAACAAATAGATATTAACGTTGAAAATATGTAGGATATTTTCCAGGAAAATTGTTTTACTAATGGATCATTATCACCTGACTATCATGTTGAGGTCATGTATTTAAGAATTTAACTTTTAGAAAATTATCATATCTTGAGAAATTTAAATAAGCAAAGAAAAGCATATGAATGCCTCATTGTCGAAAATATTCTATCACCCTTTATGAAAATGATTATGGCAGAAGCTGTACTATAAGCGACTATATTAAATACTAATCTCAACAAGGATAGGGTAAGTGTGCCAAATTCCGGCCAGCTTGCAATTTCGGCCATATTTTTTGTTCCTCGAATTTCCATAAATTTTTAGTTTTTTTCATTCTCTTGAGATTGTAGAATGCAAAAAAAATAACAAAAAAATGTCGCTTCGACGAGCAAGATGATCTGAAAAAGACATTGAAAGAATTCTGGAAGGGCAAGGAACTATGAGAATGAAGGTGGCCGAAATAGGCCACCAATCAAGGGCCTACCCAGGATTTCAGTTAGGGGGGGGGCTAAGTCTCAAATTTTGTTGGCCGGGGGGGGGGGGGTACATAATTTTTATTTTGAAAACAAAAATAAAATGTGATAAAAAGTATCTATATATACAAACTGGTCCTACTTTTTATGAGAGATTAGCCTATGCTCAATTTGTAGGTATTGGTTAAGGAACGATCATCAGTGTTCCTCGGACCAGTGCATTGTCTCCCATATTATTGGCCAAACATAAAATTAATTTTTAGAAATTGTTCGCAACTCTTTACCAAATAACTACAGCAAGGATGCATTCCGTTAATTCATATTTAATCTATAGAATCAACTAGCCGAGAAACATCTGATAAAGCCCCTTCCGATCCGTATAACAGTGCGCATTTTTACTATTACACCTATCTTTATACATTTTTGATAATAATAAGCATATACAAAAATATTAAATAGTGTTTTGGAGCTTCTATTTTTTTAAACGTAATATGAAACATTGGTCATAGCATTTCGTTTTATGAAACCCTTCAAGGCAAAAAGGACTATCAGTTTTTTGAGAATTGATGATACTCTTCTGAAAATTTCCAGCTTTGCCATTTTTATTTAACGAAAATTTACTTAAGACTAATAAACAAAATATTTTTTCCGAATTTCTTTCCCAACATAATAGAAAAATTAATTCAAGTTCTTAGGCATAAAAAGAACAAGACTTAAACTATATTTTCTGCATTTTAATTTTAAAAAAATCAAAATTCGGCCATTGAGCTATGTTTTCTAATATTAAAAACGTTAATATTTCCTGTTAGGTGATGAATTAAACTATTCCTCGAACGAAGGATTTTATGTTTACTTGATCATAACTTATTCTATAAAACGAAACATGGTGTAAAATACTTCAAAAATGCCATTCGTTCGAGGACGCAACTTCAATAAGGATATTCTGTTGAAATGACAATGATGGTGACGATCAAGGACTGGTTCGACTCATTAACTAACAGGAAATATTTGGTTTTTGGATTTCAGATGAATTTATTTCAAGAAATCTTGTCCATCGAAAAGTAATTTTTTTTTTCAAAATGGTCTCCGAATTCCAAAAATCAGATCCCTACAGCAGAATTTTTAAAGGAAAATTTCAGGAATTTTTATTTAACCTTTACTCCTTGGACTTGGAACTTGGCACCAAATTTTTGGAAACGTCTTTTTGAGGAAAACTTTTCGGAAGTCACGATAACTCAGTGTGGATTAATCTAAGGTCAAAAAAAAAACAAATTATTTCAAGATAAACTAACTTGAACCATGGATTTTTTGTTGCTTTGATAACAATATATTTTGCAAGACGAAACAAAAATACGCAGAAAATCATATTTATGTATTAAATTTTCCCAAAAACTCAATTTAATCTTTCTTTCAAAAATCCTCAAGTTCAAGTACGGGTTTAACTCATCTGCTAACAGGAAAAAAACGGTTTTTAGGGTCAGATGAATCTACTCTATGTAATCGTTACTATCGAAAAGTAAGTTTTTTCAATAAACGTCTGCAACAATCAGATCCTAACGGCCGAATTTTTATTTTTTTTTAAATGTAAAAAGAACAGTTTAAATGTTATGATTTTATATGCCTATAGGAGCTTGAATTAAATAAAATTTTTATTATGTTGAGAAAAAAAAATTAGAAAATATGCTATTTTCAGCCTTTTTAATCCGCATAGTCCCTCAACAGATCAAAGTTTAAAGTCAATATACGACCGCAGCTTTAATTACATATTCTTAAATTTCACGTTTGACTGCTCCATGTGATGGCTTCAAATAAACTTTCGGAGTCCTTGGTGCTTTTTTTTTAAATATATTCCCCGAGGAAATTAGAGGTTCATCACGAGTTTTTAAGATGTCTTAAGGCCTCTACACATTGGGAGTATTTTTCAAAAAAAAAAAAAAAACAAATGCTTTTTAGAAGGAAATTTTCTGTATTTCTCTAGGTGGAAACGTCAAAATTCTGCCAAAAATACAATTTTTGACGAAAACAGTGCCCAATATGTATAAGCCATTAAGAAGAAGATTATTAAAAATAATCGGTAGAATCATTTTAAGAAACTTGCTTTCTTCTTATATGGTGAACCGTTAGTGCCAAAAAATACGATTTTTAGAAGACTCAACGACGACTTTTCTAAAATATATTCTAACACTATATTTTTACTTTCTCTGTGGATATTTAGGCTTTCGTTATAAATTCTTGAATATCCTTTAAATATGTGAAAAAGATTACGTGACAACATCCTTATTTTCGAAAAATATATTACTGAATAAATTTATTACTGAAATTACGTTAGAAAAAGAAAGCAAAAATAGTTACGAAATATTTGCCCATTTTTACACTTTTTTTTTAATTCTTGAATGTAGTACAATACGGATAAGAGCCTTGTCCTGCCCCCCCCCCCTCCCATTGGGCTTTTAATAGTTTTTGAGTTTTTATAAGTTCATTTCTGTACTGACCCTCTACAAATAAACAGTAAAACATCAAATTTGAGAAGTTGTTAAAATTACAACTTTCAAAGCAATAGAATTTTCATGAAAGTTTCGATCTTTATGAATGGAAAAATTAGGCCCATTTTTGGAAAGATTTGGATTTTTTACTGGTCAAACTAAATTTTTTTGCTATATTAAATATATTTTTTACTTTTCAATTGTTTTTGATTTTTTTTGACGCTTCTAGGGGGGGGCAGCTGCCCCCCCCTGCCCCTAGCTGGGTACGCCCATGCCACCAATGCTATGTCTACATTTTTATCCATTTTAAAATGTATTAAGAATGATTTTAAAACAAATAAAGACGATAAACTGTCGGCAAAGGTTCCAAGCAACACTCCTTATAAAAGAGTAACAAAAATATTCAATTTATATTAAAAATATTACATTTCAAACTTGAGACTTTGTCGCTTGCATGCAACTATGCCGAAATTGGGCACACTTACCCTAAAAACTTTTATAAAGTGTCATTTAAGAGAGGGAGAATTTAGAAACCTTAATCAAAATGATCTATTCACCGGTGAGTTTCAGAAAATTTTCCTTAATAGTTCGTTCCTGAGATTAAGTCTCCATGCCATATGTTATAATCTTCCTAAAGTTTCTGGTTTTGAAAGTCTGGAAAAATTTTCAATTTTATTTTGTAATACTTTTAAGTTGTAATGGAAGAGTATTACCAACAAATATTAAAAAAAATATGGCAAAATGTCTCAGCTTTACGGAGTGCTCGCACTCAGGGGAACTGTGATGAATAGGTTAAATACCGGTGGGAAATTTTCCTAAAATTACCGATCTTCAGCTGAATTGTCGCATATTACCTGCCAGATTTCTTTCACATCCAAGCACTTCATCCTTACCTTTCCCTCCGCCCGATCTATACCAAGATTCTCTATATATATTCATTGGAAATTTCAGCCCCCAAATTCCCATCATTCCTCTCACTTCCACGACAACCACCAGAGAACATTCCGATAAGAAAATAATAAGATCCGACACGAATTTAGACCCAAGAAAATATTCTTCTTAATTATGGCCCATATAAACGTATATATTCACACACTAAACAGACAAGAATTGATTGGGATAGGCCCATAAGATCACATGATACAATTTCTACTTAAGGTTTCCTGGGTGAAAGTCCTCCTCATCCGTTTTCATCCCTTTCCGGGAATGGACAGTCTGGAAGTTTCTAGAGTCTGGGCTTTCCGGTGGAGACTCACTCTCTGTTTCTGACCTGGATCCGACGGTAGTAGATGCATCAGAATTCCCAATGACACGGTGACCTCTCGTGACCTCTTCTAGTGGAAATAATCTGCCAGATAACACATGCAGAGCCGGTGGATAAACCTCTGATGCTTCTCCCTGCAGATACTTCTCGTAGTCGGCTGTCCTCCGTAGGAAACCTCTTTATCTTCTCAGTAGCGCCCCCAGGTTCCTGGTAATAGGCTCCCCGAAGATGTAAGCCACAATGGAGCTGGAAAGGCTCCATTTCTCCATTGGAGATGGTCTCCCGTCACTCACTTCACACACCGTCTTCCCCAACTTAGTCTACTTCCTAGGGAAGAAAGACACTTGAAAAACCGCACTCCTCTCTGGTATCTCCAACCCAAGACTGACCCCTCCTGTTATCAATATGCAATTTTATACCGTCCGAATCGTTGAGATCAGTCACAAACACATACACAAATAGACACAAACCATAGAATTCATAGATCCGGAGGGGAAATCGCCGCAGCCACACACTGTTCCCAAAAGTCATATTTAAACTATAACCGAAATTATAAAAGTGCATGTTACAAACTAAATAAAAAAAAACAAATAAGTGTTCGATTTAACGAGCTGTCCGAAATTCAGCTGAATTGCCCTATGCCTTTTAATAGAAGAATTTGAAGCGAAATTTGTTAATTTTGACGAAATTCCGTCTCCATAGCAATATTAGGGGGAGGCTTTGATCGTTCGCACATACGCTACCTTCAGACACTTCATATTTCTCCCATATTCCTTTATGAATCTCACATATGGCTATATATTGTAATAGCTAACCTTAAATCCCATCTTTCCTGAAAAAATTGAGAGTCTAATCCTTTTTTCCTAGTTTCAGGAAACAAAAAATAAAAACAGGTCCAAAACTGTAATTTTGCTGTGCAATATTTCATACGATTGTGCAGAATTAATATCACTTTTCTGAAAAACTACTATCACAAAGGGTAGAAGGGTTATTAGGAATCAGATTTATGTAAAAATCTTTTAGGCTGAACAGGCACTTTTTGTGGGTGGAACAAAATTCACAAACTTGACTCAGATTCATCGATCGCATATAGAAGACTGCTTCTTTCAGATATTTTCCAGGAAACTTCATTTTAGATACGATCCCTCATATTCACATCTATTGTAATCTACCGATTTGATCCACCACTAAAAAGGAAAACTTAAAAATCGTAAAGTTGATAAACAAGAAGTAATTTGACTCAAATAGGCTGCAGTTGAGTAATTATTAAGCAATTTTGCATTTCTTTGATATAAAAATATTTTTCAAGCTTGCACAAAGTGAATGTGCAATGAAAGAATCACATCTGCAATAAGCTCATACAGTTTACAACTGGTTTTTTGACAATCTTTGACATAACCTCACTATTGTGTTGTTTTGCATGACAAAGAAAAGAAATTGTCCGTGAGAAGCTGTTTTGTGAAAATTTTAGCTTGTTCACCTGCTGAAGCTCAATATCTGAGCTAAATCCCGATTCCTGCAGCTGCAGGAACAGAGAAATCTTCAATGGTGCGCATTCAAACGTTTTTGTGCATATCCGGCTCCGTGGAGGAATGGTGGAATCTTGTGTGGTCTTCTCGCTTGCAGAGTTTTAGTCAATTTTTAGCTTTAAAAACTTATTGATTCGTGTAAATTTGGTGATATTTGGACTTTTTAAGAAAGTATTCATCAGATTTAACCGTTTCCGGAGTGAAATTCTCGTAGAACCAATCAAAAAAATGGTTTTTAATGTCAATAAAACATCTCTCAGAAAAGTTCCAAAAAAGTGATATTAAAATGTTTTATTCTATATAAAAATGGTTTAATCAAGTAGATTAGAGTTCCCTTTAAACAATGATGTGCAACTTTTAGTGTCCGGTGCAAAATTTACGGTGAAAATGGGGTGTTCAATGATGGCGTGAATCGTGTGCGATAATAGAAACTTGATTCATCTATCGGATAAATCGCCATTAAATTTTCATTTTCCTCTGGAGGAAAATCTAAGGATTTCCTGGAATTTTGTTTGGTGGGATTATAAACCTTATAAGTAAGACATTTTTTTGGCATAGTTGGAGAATCCATACAGTTTGCATGGTAGTCAGAAAAAATCACTGAAATTGAACATCATTTTTGTATGCGAAAGTTCAAAGCCTCCCCCTACTGTTTCTTAAGCCTTATTAAGCCTGAATTTGTTATACTTTTCTTGAAATTTCTGACAAGATAAGTTTTTCGAAAATATTTGGAACATAGAGCTTTCGAGATACAACAAAAAAAAAGTACTAATATATTTTTATTTCAAAAGAATTTTTAAAGAAAGAAGAAATTTGAAATAAAAATATCCTTCAAAATCGAAATGTTTAAAATATAGAGGTTTTGTCTTGTTTATTTTAAGAGGTTCTCGACCCTTCTAGAAAAATATATCGAGTTCTAAGAAAAAATATTCATAAAGTAATGCACGAGACATAAACAAAGGTTATTGTGCGTTGGGCAAAGAGATCAAATTTGGTTTTCAAAGGTTTTTCGCTCTTTGATAAAGTTGTAAATTTTCTATGATTCTCGGCGTTTATGAAACTATTAGAATTACAATGTATTTCATACCTATACGTTTCTTAACATAACTTAAAAGAAAATTGTTGACCATTGCTGGACTTCTCGCTTCTTGGTGAACATTAAGTCAGTTTGGTTAGAGTAATTGATATGATCAATAAATTTCAAAAAATAAACAATTAAATAAGTAATGAACGTTTATATGCATTATAAAATAAATTATAAATATTATATTATGAATATGTTTCATCATCAAAGAAAGTGCAAAATTACTGTGAGAATATCAACATACTGGCACTGTACAAAAGGATGTACAATATTGAATTCAATGTCATATATGACGAATATTCCCCTCGCATTCAATTAAAATTGATTCAAATTATTCCAATTATTTTATTTAGAGAGAGCTACATGAGTGGTGGTAACAGTGGTAAAGTCTTTCCGATTTTATTGGTGTGAACTTTCGCGTATTGCATTTTAAATGACTCTCTTGAAAATTGTCCGTGTGTGAAAAATATGAACAAATTGTGGGAAAATGTAGTGCAAATCTTCCATAAAATATACTATGAAAGGATTTACTGTGTATAGTTTGAAAATATAAAGGGAATTCTGCTGACTTTTCACTAGGGTTTATGTACACATATGTATAAACTGAGGCAAAAATTTATTCACGCGACTGAATGCACAAAATCAACGACAAATTTGAGATTGATTGTGATGGAAAACCTATATATATATGGGAGTGTAATTCAATTTATGGGGTAAATGGTAAAAGAAAGGATATCAAATCGGATAGTGGCAATGCTGTCTGGTAAATTGGCATCCAATCGATCATATAGTAGGTAAACAATGTTAGATGGATTTAAAGTAAACAGTAAAATGATTCTTTAAATAAAAACTGGCTTATTGGTAAAGTCAAGGAAAACCCTTCAACACGAAAAGTGTTGAAAATGGTATATATTGTAGATAAAACTCGAACTGAGCCGAATAACTTATATTATCTTATCGTATAACACGCAACGATCTGTACAATTTTCGCACTACGGAAACTTTAGAAAAAATTATATATAGTGCACTTACTTGCAATAGTAGAGACGTCCATCCTTGGCCAAATGCACAGTCCAACCCTCACCAAGATTATCCTGAATATTATCAAGCTGCTTGGACACTTCAAGAGATTGATGTGGCAGCGGAAGTGCTGCTGCTTGCGCCTTTTCCGTCGATGACCCATTTCTTTGCTGCTCTGCACCACCGATTTGTCCGGACTGCAAGAGCATTTTCTTCCTTGTGAAGTTTCTCCTCAATTAACCACTCTTGTGACGCCTGTAATAAAAAAAAGGCAGAATATGAGAAGGCGATATTAAAAACCCCATTATGCAGATACGAAAGCCCTTAGCATCATAATGCTAAGTCGACAGCATACCTATAGGTAATATACCTATATACAGTCCTAGGAGAGTATTCAAAGCACAAGTGAGAATTGTCACACATACAAGTTTGTGTAGTGCATAGACATTTATTTGGAAACTACATAATTCAGATATAGCCTGTATTCCAAGATATTAAATCGTTTGGAAGCGTTTGTTTTTATTGTCATATGAGGATTCTCACAAGTTTTCAAAATCCCCTTCTACCTCTAGATTATAATTAAAAAGTATTTAACAAATTTCAAGCTCTGATAAGTCGTTAAAACTAATTTTTTTTCCGAAGAAAACTCCTACTATTAGGGGGAAGTGGGGCACTTTTGAATTGGGGTACTTTTAAAATAGGGCAATATTCTTTTACTTTTAAACGGAATTGGACATTATCATGATATAATTTACCTCGACAAATCAATTGTGAAGCCACTTTACATTATGATAAGCCTAATTTGCTTTTAAAAATAGAAGAAAAATTCCGAATTTCAAAGGTACTTCAATTCAAAACTGCCCCACTTCACCCTAAAGTTTTCCTTACATCACAATATAGGTCATTATATAATTGTCGTTACATTATTGTCACATTGTTGTCGTTACTGAAGTTGATAAATAGTTGTGTTTTAATTTTAATATTTTTGATGTCCCTAATCATCTTCTCTTACGAAGTAGCAGAAATAAAGCTTCAACAATAAAGTTCCACAATTTCAGCTCTGAGACATAATCAGAATTTTATATAATTATCCAGTCCTATTTGTTTATATTTGTTCCCAAACGGATAACAATTCTAAGTGTAAATTAAAAAAAAAAATACATTTTAGGCCCGGACCCCCATATGCCTGCTTTAAGATTTATATCAGGTATGTGTAGACTTTCAGTTTCTGTAGATAGATTCTTCGAAATTTCATGATTTTTAATAAAATGCAGAATAGGACAGTTGAGCCTAGGGCCGTTTGAGGGCAAAAACCCGTCCTTCTAAAACTGTACCAATCACAGTTCAGTTGGGGTGGTAATTCTAATGTCCTAAACACACTTACGACTTAAGCCGAGACACGACTTAGTGGAAAATGATGGAAATGTGGTTCGACCATTATTTCTAATATAATTACGCTAAGCCGTCTCTCGGCTAATCCTCAGGTCTGTCAAGGACCTAAGGGGTGCTGTAACGGCTAATTTCAAACGGCACTTAGATCTAGGTCGGCGATAGATGAAGTGTTGAGCATCCGATGGATTATCCTGAAAGAGCATACGAGTTGGTTCCTCAGTCTGCCCTCAACCCGTGAAGCTATGAGGAATCTTGATTCGTAGCTCCCGGGAATGGACAATGGAGGCTCTGCTCCAGGAGGCTGGTGACGGATAGAACTCCAACATGTTCCGGTGTGAATCAGTAGCAGATATTGCTACAATAAGACGATACACGTGTTATTTACAGCAACAACAAAGTCAGAGCAAGTTTCCTTGAACTCAAAAAACAGGACATTTTCTATGTCCTGTTTTTAATACCGGAGACAGAGAATATTTTGTACTGTATATAATAATAAATTCTATATTTTAAAATGTTCTTCAAGATATTGTCAAGACTTCACTGCAATACTCAATTCCAAAACTAATTATCCTAAAAACATCTGTAGGGACATTGAATATTTAATTAAAGGAAGGCTACCGAGGTTACGGTCTGGTACAACGTATTTCTTTAAATAAATTTATGACGTTTGATCCATTGTGTGCTGGACACACTTACGACTTAAGCCGAGAGACAGCTACGTTAAGCTTTCTCTCGGCTTGAGTCGCTATAAGTCTATATAGGCATCGTATAGGTATATCGTTACAGGAAGGGACGCTCATTTATCCAAAATCTGTAACTGGCTTCGAACTTTTCATATTTATCCCATATATTCCTTTAATGGATCTGACCTATTTTTTCAGAAATTCTGTGACTGACTAAACATTAAAATATATTGCCATAGATAGGTCAGATACATTAAATGAAAATGAGAAGAACATGAAGGATTCAAAGTGTGTTCGGCTTTAAAAATTCTTTAAAATAACGAACTTTAATTAAAAATCTAAATTTATTCCTCAATCTTTCCAATTGACTTATTTTCATATGGCATTAGGGGGAAGTGGGGCACATTTTAATTGGGAACCTTTGATATTGGGCTTTCTTCTCTTATATTTAAATGGAACTAGAATTTATCATAATGCAATATAATTTCACAATAGGGGGAAGTGGGGCACCTTTGAAATTAGAATTTCTCTCTTATGTTTAAGTGGAACTGAGCCATATTATAATGTAATTTAGCTTCTCGATCTATTTATTGTAGCAGTCAAATTCCCCGCCTAATAGCAATAAATGCTCTGCTAAGGCAACCCGAATATTCGAGATGCAATGTCTTCCTTCTAAGCCAGCGCCTATGGTGGTGGAGAATACGACTGTGTTAGAGTTACTTGATCGTACGATCTCAGTGAGTACGGACGTCAGTATTTGGTGAGTCGTGAAAGTGTTAGGACATAGTGCGGAAGCACACGACAGTCTGGAGCCCACACCAGTCGATGCATAAGCAGGTCATTCCCAATAATTATAGAAATTAGAACGGATTGTTGGTTTGTTCCTTACATTATGCAGCTAAATTATCTCACGATAAGGCTCAATCTTATTTAAAAATAAGTGAAAAATCCCAATTGCAAAGGTAGCCCACTTCCAAAGGTGTCCCACTTCCCCCTAATTCGTTTATGAAACTAAATTATATCATGATAAAGTCCAAATTCACTTAAAAATAGGAGAAAAGGCCCAATTTCAACAGTGACCCAAATTAAAAGTGCCCTAGTACTCCCTATACTGCACAATATATAAGGAAGGTACTTTCAGAAAACGCGCATTTCATCATTTTTCCCTTGTTTTTCCACATCCCCATTCTCACTTCCTCAAAGCATCTCATCTATTCTAAAAACCTTTCATACTCATAGCACATATAATAATACAACAATCAACCGATTTTTTCCATAGATCATCAACTATATACATTTGCATCTCTTGATTAACTCCCCATTTTCACCCCCATTGTAGTCAGCATTAAAGGAAAATTATCAAACATTTGCATTTTATCTTGACATTATTCATATCAATGTCTGCATGTACCTCGTTGGCATTGTTGTGGCGGATAATGATAGTAAAGCAAGTCTAGAATACATATCCTGTAATATTGGAGTTTTGGTATATAAGTGGATGATCTGGGATTAATTCAACCGAAGTGGGATAAATGAAGAGAAAAAATCATGAATTATGAAATAAACGATGATGACAAGGTCGATCAAGTGCACCGATATCGAATGGTGCACGACTTATTTTGATAAGGTAGTAATTCCGTGTCATTTGAAATTCTCAACAAGCAATTACTTTTCCTGTCAAAATCACAGATTTTCAATCAACTTCCCATAAACCGGAAATTAGTTGTGTAATCTCCTGAGAGATTGAAGCTGAAACCCCCACGAAGAGAGAGAGTAAAATCTCACTAACTCTCTGCATATATCTATCTCTCCATGCATATTATATCTATATATAATACAGAAACAATTTATTGAATTAAAGCTTTCGCTACTTTCATTGTGGCATGTGGTGGGGATATTTTGCGTTATCTGCGGAGAGAATCATAAATTTCGCATGTAAATAAGGCATCAGTACATAATGTTTATTTTACATTTGATCCATTCAGTAATCTATATGAAGGCGAACTTCCACAAGAAATAGCATCTTCATGTTAATGGGCTCTAAAAATGTCAAAGCATTTCACATTTTTTATTCAAACATACCCATACCCATCCTCCCCCTCACCCTACCTAACATCTCTACAGTCACTCGAAATGGTTAACTAATATCGCACAAGTGCTCAAAAGCAAATGCTTTACCATCCACCCTCCCCCATCGTCACCCCTCCAAAAAAGCTAAATGGGCTTTGATTTAATTTATGCGGAAGTTAATAATGTTTTATAAGATTTGGTTGCGTGAATTTTCTATGACGATGTCTCATCAACGACTTCCAAAAATAAATCCACTTCATCTTCATTGAATATTTTATGAAATAAAGCCATCATCAGAGAAAATTTTTATACCGCCGCATATCATTTGCCACAACATACACTAAAATAGCCTCAACTATTGCCACAAGATACTCCAATGAAAAGCATCTGCGAAAATACTTTATAAATAGATCATCTTTAATTAATTGCATGTCAACATTTTTACTCATCAAGTCCCTAATATCATCTGTATGCGCTGAAAGGCAAAATACAAGATTGGGGTTCTTCTCAAGACGGAGGATAGATAAAAAATACCATATTTTTTATAATCACAAATTTCATTTCACTCATGTAATAACTCTTCCTGGTGGTTATCATCAGAAATTCCTAGACTTTTCACTGCGGAAGCCTTGACATATTCTGCAAGGAATTTTATCTCTTAAGCGATGCTCAACCTTGCTCAAATTATTTATAATATAAACGATCGAATGGAAATTCCGTACGACTCAACACATGGAAAAATACAGTATTGATTAATTGGAATAAAATATGTGTGAAAACTCATACACTGAGTGAGAGAAATCCGAAAAAGTTAAAATAACATTCCGGAAATGTTAATTTTACCCTGCAGTATTGATCCAAAATCGGTGTAGATATTACACTTTTTAGATGTATTAGGGGTTAAAGGTATCCTTTTTCATATTAATATTACCCTTAATAAGGTGTAAAATTAACATTAAAAATGTTGATATATTTTGCACTTAAAAAGTGTCAAAGTTTTGAGGAAAAAATGTTAATCGCACCCTCTTTTTTTCTCTGTGTAGTTAAATGTGTCGATGTTCTAATAAAACCACAGTATTACAAATTCAAAAATTTGTATTACAGTTTTTCCAATAAGGTTGATTTTTAACTCCTTTTCCAAACACAACAAGGCTTTTGTCAATTAAAGGCTGTGTTCTCATCCCTTGATTTAAGTTTTAAATTTTAAAGATGAGATATTGCCAAGCTAATTAGGGTAAGATGGGGTAATTTGGAATAATGTCGAATTTGTAACTTTCAGATTTCCTAATACTTTTAAATGGCAAAAGGAAAAAAACAACGAAAAAATACCCTCGAATGTAAAGTCTTGTACTTTTTCGTGGTTTTCTTTTCTCTTTGACCATATGAAACAATGAGAATATCTCAAAATTCCAAAATACACATGATTCCGAATTATCCCATCCTACTCTACTGACCAAACATCTTTTCTTTTAATATATATTTTTAATTTATTTAAATTACGTAAATGTAAAGAAATATTTATTTATTTGACTTTAAAATAATAAAGTATGTCAAAATTTGGAATATTGGTCTGGATTTTGTAGTAAGACTGTTGAGCCTGGAGGAGTTGGAGGGAGAAACCCCGTCCTGACGAAAACTCTTCTAAGCTAACGACACCAATCACTGTTTAGCTGAGGTGGTAATTTTGAGGGGTGCTATAACAACGGCTAACTTCAAGTTTCGATGTCGCTATAGTTCCGCTAGGTGGAGTTGAGAGTGCTCGACGAGTCATTCCGAAGGCACAATCGAATCGGGTCCTCAGTCGGTCTTCACCAGTGAAGCGAGGAGGACGCCAGATTCGTGGCTGTCTTGGAATGTGCAATGGGGCTCAATATCCGGGAGGCTAGCGATGAAGGGGGCTCGAGCATGTTCTGGTGTGCGGCCTGTAGCATTCGTGCTACTATTTCTCATTCTTCAATAAATTTCTATTTGCCAATAAAACATACTGCAGAACAAGAAATCACGACCTATATTCCAAATGTTGACAACGGTCGACCACCAACATTAAAACAATAAATCTCTACATTTTAAAAATTAGAATTTATTTACCTAAATTGAAATGTTTCACCATTTAGCTATTGGAAAACCCTTCTTTAATTAGTTTTTTTTTCGGTAGTATTGTTAAATAGAGGATAGATTAAATTGTTTCCCAAGATTTCATTTTTTTTTTCAGTCAAAAAATCTTGGTTTACAGATTCACCAGATTATATAGCGAGGAGTTAAAATATTGTTGGCTTTCTCAAATATTCTGTATTGATTTTTTCATGTAATTGTTCACTGTGATAGGAGATTGTGCCCTGCCTTTGAACAAGAAATGTTATTCGATATTTACGATTTCTGAAGAATTTGTAAAATGAATTTTATTTTACAATTACACCACAAAATTCTTTTGTTTATTGAGCTTTCCATTTAGTACTTTTAAATCCTGAGTTTTTTCCTGAAGAGGAAATTTAGAAAATGATCATCTTTTTCTAAAAAGGGAGGATACAGGTCCTACCTCCGAATATAATCGAGCCTACCTTTGAATTTTACTTAGAATATTGTGTCTCTAACATTGAACAGGATATAATTAATTGCGATTAACCTATATCAAGAGCTTACCAAAATTATTAAAAGTTTAACTATGATCAAAAAAATAATTAAAGTAAGTTTTCTCCGTGTTTTTGGAAAATCTTTTATTTCATATGAGAAATGATTTTAAAAAAATAATAAATTTGTCAAAATCTAAAAAATATTTTACAAATTAGCAAAAAGAGGTAGCAAGGCGCCTGAGGCTTTGCAATCTGCTCGAACTCCCAAGATGGAGCTTTACCTTTCTCCCACGGTATTTAGATGCATATAAGACTAATGTCGATTTAAATTTGTCTATAAATCATCATAAAATCATTACAAAATTGAAAATAGTTCAAGAAGAGGGTATATAACGATGTTTAAGGCTGCCGGAGCTGACACAACTATATTTCTTCAAATTCACTGAATTTCGCAGAGATCACATGTTCTATTTCCAACCTCCCCAAACCTTACCGATCAACCACCTCCCCCTTCTCCAAATAACAACCACCTTCTTCCCTTAGTAATGTTCTTACAAAGATCATTTATTTCTTATAGTTTCATTTTACACTCCCGAGCCCCACTTCCCAAGATCTTCATTTCACTGTACTATTAGAAAATATAGTTATTGGTGGGCCCATGTGAAGATAAAGTTTAATTTACAAAGAACTATACAAATCTACATGCAAGGTACTTAAGGTTTTTCAGTATGATGTGTAGAGGTGCTCAGAGGCCTGGAGTAATGACATGACACGATGCTTTCCGGTACTCATCTCTTTTGTAGGTTAAGTTTGTAGTCAAGTCTGATGGGATTTCCTACTAGCCGGCCAGTGTCTTTCGGGAAATTCTACCTTCCAGGTGTTCTAACGATGGAACTGCGTTGTTTCATGAATTCACTATCGATCTTCTCTGAGCCCTGTGGTAACCGGAGAATCCACAGAGTATGGCTGGATAATTCAGGGGAGCACGTGATCCGTAAAGACGATGTTTCCATAAGCACTATTCCCTCCGTAGGAATAATGAATCCGATTCCGCATAGCTCCTTCTTCCTTGCACACGCAGATCAGGGGGGCACTCACTCATTCTCCTCGGGGAATGGAGAATCTACTCTAATTTTTGAGGAGAATCACTTTATTAAAACTTAGTAAAAGTTTTGGGAGCTGAGCTCCCTCCAGCTTCACAACTCATTCCTCACTGCCCTCTCGACAGCGGGAGGGGACGATATATCACCACCGGTACCACAAGATAGGCACTCACACAGAGACAGACACAAAACATAGAATCCCGAAGATCGCCAAATAATTGAGCGGCTAGTGTTACGCCGCATTGGAAATATTTTTAAATTTTTAAAAATGGAAAAACGACCGTAATAGGTATTTAAAAATGGTAATTTAAAAAATCATAAATATTTTAATTAATTATTTAGCCAAATCGAGTGAAAATTAGGCTCTTTTACCCTTAAATAATTCAGGATAGCGATTTAACCGGTGAAAAGTGTCTAAGGGCGAAATGTTCAGCTGGACTAATAACAAAATATATCCGAAAATCGTGGAAAAAAATTTGAGCAATTTTTGAGAAAAGTTAGAAAACCTCATCTTTGACGTATTTCAGCGGGTTGCCAACGAACGAAGGGGAGCGGGAATAAAGACAGTCTCTTATTGTTTAAATTTTATATGAGTCAAAAGACTGAAAAATGTAAAAAACAGTATTTTTAAAATAGAGCTATTACCGTTAAGCGGTCCTCAAACTAGAGGTTTAGAGCAGTTCCCGAAGTTCTCTAATTCCTATACAGCGAGCAAGTTTATAGCTTTTTGAGAACGAAATAGGTTAGGGTAAGTGTGTCAAATTCCGGCCACCTTTTTTTAGAATGATTTTAGAGTAAATAAAGATGATAAACTGTTTAAAAGGTTCCAAACAACACTCATCAAGAAGAAGGAACAAAAAATATCAATTTGTATTAAAAATATTACATTTCAAACTTGAAACTTTGGCTCTTGTATGCAACTATGCCGAAATTTGGCACACTTACCCTAATTATATTTAATAATCAAATTCTGAGTTAAATTTTACCAAAAAATTGTGATTGATAAGGAATTAGAGCAATTAAGCGAAATGGCTAAGCCTTAGGTCTGAAACCCGTATTATTTTCCCCATCCATCACCGATTGTGACCGATGTAGTCGGATTCAGAATTACAAGACCTTTCAGAAAAATCCAAATTTAACCAAAACCGTTGAAAATTAGGCCCTCCGGGGTGGTTGAACTTTGTCATTGAATATATGAAGATGGCGATTTTTCCGGTAATAGGTTTAGAAGGACGAAATGTTCAGCTGGTCTACCTCCAAAACATATCCAAAAAATGAACAAAATCGTCAAGGCCAATTTTGAGCAAAGTCAAAAAAACATATTTTGGGAGGGGATAGAAGGGGTGGGGGATAATTTGGATAAGTTAGTTCGGTAGAGAATTTTGACTTGTGGGGGGTCACCGAAGACCGGAAGTCAATATCTCTTACCGTTTGGCAGCCAGGATGGTGAGAAGTTGAAAAAACAATCCGATTGTGGAAAGCACTTTCACTTGGAGTCCGAGCAGTTAAAAATTAAGTTTAGTCAGCAAGAAATCAAATTTGATCAGTGTTCAATTTAGAATACTAATGATATCCGTGGCAGTCATAAATTCTTGCCGCAACATTTTCTTTGTTTAAAATTTTTCCATTAATTTAACAATCAAACACTCTTTCCTAAAGATTAAACAAGATGTTGTTCTATATGAAGAAGCCCTAAGCGCAGTTCCCAATACAAAGATGACTGATAACGTGAATTCACAATAATGGAGAATTTATGTGAAATAATTTAAAGTATTTTTACACCGGAATATTACCTTCCTGGTTTATTAGTTATCTACAATTTTATGATCTCAAAAGCAGTTTCCTTTCAAAATTCTACTTAAATTATACCTAAAATAATATCTAATATGGAAATATGGTAACGTAAATAACTAATAATATTTCTCTTATATATCAGACATACAGTCTGAATTGAGTGATTTTTTTGTAATCCCCTTTTTATGTCTCAATTTAGAGATAAAAGCCACATTTCAAATTACAAGTACCGACACTAAATTTCAATGTTAATTGTTCCTTAAATTCCACTTTTATTGACTCTGTTTACATGCTGTTACACCAAAGTGGAGTCTCTCATCAAATTGAGCTCCATCGTTATTTTATTTACGATGGCATATTATGTGATCCATCAAAAATTGGGTCTACGGTCGAAGGTTGTGTAACCGTATTTTTTCAACAAATCTTCTTCAAAGGAAGTATATATTTGAAATATCAGATTTTTTTTTAAATGTAAATGGAATTTTTGAATAATTTCAAAGTATTTCGTAGATTTGAATTTCATTGCGTTTTCATAAATCCATATGATTGTACAATTTACATATTTCAATGTGGAATGTAGGCAATTGTAGTAAAAACACGTGTTGGTACAGATTCAATTAACACAAATCAAGACAACTTTAACTACATGTATTTCTGGATTTTCCCCTCGTGAGACATTCCAGCCTGTGAGAGAGCACTAAATTTAGACTTTACACCTGTGACGTTTATTTTCATGTCATTTGAGCATATATTGGTTAAAGGTGGTATACGGTTGAAGAGGTATCCTTTTTTCCACTCACTTTAGGGATTTCATCCTACATATCTCTACAATGTGAGAAAATGTGTATATGCATGTACCTATATATAATTTGAATAGAGTATGAGCAAACAAATATACTTGTCATGTTCTCTTGTAATCTTGACGATTTTCTACAACTAAACAGTATTGTATACAAATGCTCCATCTCACCCAGCACTTCTTCTCATCCATATGAAATATCTCCTTTTTTTGGCATCTTTCTGTCGTCAGATCCACCCCATCTTTTGGTTACAATCGTGACTGGTGTCATGGGGGAAAAAAGGGAAGAAACTCGCGCACTTTTAGTGGTGATACAGTGTTGGGTGAATAATATTAAGCAGGAGCACAAAAGTACAAATGTTGTCTTGTGCCAAGTGTCGGTACTCTGTGGAGTCTCTCTTATGTTGAGGATCGAGACATACAACCGGAAGCACAAAGAAAACACCAAGGAAAACACGATACAGTAAATAAATATCTGTCTCTCCATCCCTTAAACCATATTTTCACCGTGATGTTCGACAAAGGGTCGTATGGTGAATCAATAGCAGACACCGTCGAAGGTGGAATATATAAAACTGTTGACTGGGTTGTATTTCATATCAAATTGTAATACCTCTCGTATATATTAACCAAAAGGACAGAAAGGATGAGATGAGGTCATATGCCAAAAGTTCACAAGGGAAACCTCGCTTATTTTACATCGTCCACAGGGATTGCATTGCATGTGACAAATTTAAAATTTTTCTTAGCTTATCAGTTCTATAAGAATTCCGTAAATGGATTTTGTTTCTTCTACATTCTCGATACAATCACATTATTTTAACTTTTTCACTAAATCGAAAAAAATAAAGAAAGAATAGAACTCTCAACCAGAAAATGCCAGATTCTTAGTGAGCTAAAAGGGATGCTAAGGGCCTTGACAGACCTGAGGATTAGCCGAGAAACGGCTCAGCGTAATTATATTACAAATAACGGTTAAAGTGCATTTCCATAATTATCCACTAAGTCGTCTCTCGGCTTAAGTCATAAGTGTGTCTAGGGCATAACCCGCGGCACTTGCATCGTAGAATGATACGAGTACTATACCACATCAAGCACCGAAATCCTTGAATTTCATAGTTTCCTATTGTGGTAGATGATACACCTACGACTTCAGCCGAGAGGCAGCTTAACGTAATTATAATCAAAATAATTATTTGACTAAATTCCCGTCAGTTTCTCACTAACTAAGCCGGTACTTGGCTTAAGCCGAGAGACAAACTGATCAGGAACTGATGGAAGTGTAATCTGATTATTATTTTCATTTAAAATCACGTTATGCCGTCTCTTGGCTTAAGTTATAAGTGGGTATAGGGCGTAAATCTGTCTTAGGCGTAATGCCCCAGACACACTTACGACTTAGAGCAGAATCACATTGACAGTAAAATGCTTACCGTATTTCGTTAATTTACGCATTTTCATTGCAATTCTTACGCAAATTCTCAATTACTGTATTACCTTATCTCATACTCGGTGGCACCAGATGAAAATAATATTAAAAAAAAATTGAAGAAAAAAAAAACGAAAATTTAGTAAACGGTAAACAAGAAAAACTGTACGAGAAATTAAGCGTACAATTTTTTTTGCTCACCGTTTATCGAATTTTCGTTTTATTTCTTCAATTTTCTTATATTATTTTCACCTAGTGCCACGGGATATGAGATAAGGTAATACGGTAATCGAAAATTTGCATAAGAATTGCAATGAAAATGCGTAAATTAACGAAATACGATGAGCATTTTATTGTCAATGTGATTCTGCCCTTAAGCCGAGAGACGACTTAGTGGAAAATGATGGAAATGTAATTTAACCATAATTTCTAATATAATTACGCTAAGCCATCTCTCGGCTATTCCTTAGGTCTGTTAAGGCCCTAAGTCACGGCTCCTTTGGGATAATTCGCCAAAAGTCGGACAATTCTAAAAGTCGGACACACGATAACTTCCAGTACATATAAATTCACATCAGAAGTTGAGCTATTTCTGAAGTGTCCGACTGTCAAGCAGTTATCTATAATGCCCCAATTTGATTGAGAAGTAAAATGTCGTATAAATTAAGTACAAAATGTATAAAATACAATAAATCGTTTATTATACCATAGCGTAGCTGAGAAAAAATCCTATTAAACAAAATAAATTCACGAAAAGAAACAGATTAAAATACAATTCATGTTCAACAAGAAGTTATTTCTATTGACATTTATCAAAAATATGATTTTTTCCGCTCCATCAATATTGCAGGGGCACAACTTCCAAAACAAAAGTGTACCATATTTTGTAAAGACCTGGGGAACTGAGGCACTACCGAGTGCGGGGTATTACCGAACACTGCGATTTTTTAATTAGATATTAGACTTCAGAGAACGAGACCTGTATGAATTCATAAATACTATAGGGATGCTTGTCCACTGGACAAGCAAACGTCATAATCCAAGTAGTTTGGCAATAAAAATCAGTGTTTGGTGCTACCCCATGTTCGGTGGTGCCCTAGTTTCCCATGAGGTCTTTTTTGTTCATTTCATTATTATGTTTTTGTTTGCAATAAAAAGCGCAATTGCGACTGATTGTAATATCAAATGAGTGTATTTACTGGTCCGATTTGAAAACAAAAAGTAGACTCATTTATTTATGGCATATACCGAGAAACTAAACTAAACTATCACTTCCTCCGAAGCTACCTCAAAAATTAAAGGTAAAAAATAAGCAAAACAAGATAATTTTAAGAAAAATTCCGTGAAATCAAAATTCACATTCCTTTCGTTCTCAAATATAATATAGCATTAATCTTTCTCTTTTTTGCACTGAAATTTAATTAATTTAAAGGAAAATTTCATGAAGTCGAAATTCGCATCCCTTTCTTTCTCACATATTTTGCATATGACTATCTCATTCTTTCGCATACCAAATTCGATTGAGCTCAATTGAATTTGGAGTGATGTTGAAAAGAAGAAGAAGAGTGCGAGAGAATGAGACAGACATATGCAAACCATGTGAGAAAGAAAGGGATTCGAATTTCGACTTCATGAAATTTTCCTGATCGAAAAGGTGTGCCTGAGCCATTAATTTTAAGATCCTCAATATAAAGAGACTTGAGAATATACCCATCGAGCACAGCTTGCTAAAAAAGGTAGAGATTTCAGCATATTTTTGCTGAAAACGCTGCCTTTTTTAGCTAAATGTGCTCACAGATTTTGTGTGCAAATTGAATAAATATGGTAAATACACTACAAAAGACTTAAAAGCTTGACTAAATCCATTCAGAAATTTTGTTTTAGACTTGGAAATTAAGAAAATATTATTCATTTAATTCAGAGTTATTAAACCAAGTAAAAAAATCAGTATAGAATATTAAAAAAAAGGCTTTGAACTCTTTTCTATATTATTCAAAAATAAAAAAAGTGAAGAATGTTTATATTTCTTACAGCTTAGACTCAAACTTAAAAAAAATAATCTTATTTGTATATGCTTTCAGAAATTTTTAAAATTAGTTTGTCAACCCCAAATTGGTCTTGTTTCAGAAGTATAGCATTGGTATATTTAAATATGGCAGAAGGTTATATAATTCGAAAATACCTTTAGCGGATTTGTTCGAAGGATATTTGTCCAATGTGTGTCAAATATCGAGGATTGGCTTTCAAAGTGGATGACCCGCTTGGAAATACAACCCCAAAATAAACACAAAAGAGGAGAGATGAATGTGTGACAAACATTAGGTGGAATTTTTTTTTTTAGAAGGACATATTTTTCTCCTCCGTTGATACAGGCAACTGAAAATGTCGCTTTTGGAAAATTTACATACATGGGAATTTAACCTGACGAAGAATAATAAATAGTATACGGCTCGTCTCTATGGATACTGAAATACCGCTGCTAAACAAACTTTCGACCTTTTTTCCTCACTCCCCCACCCACTTTTCATGGCACCTGTCGCAATAATCTCGACTGTTTTTTAAACTTCTTCTCCTGCAGTCAAAGCCTTTTTTTTTAATACTACTGGGTAACCAGTCAGAGTAACAACAATATGTGACGGCCGAAAAAGTGAAAGTATCCCCAAAAAGGTTAAGCGATAATGTAAATAAAAAGAAGTGGAGCAACATACAAATTTTAAATGTTGCACCGTATGGGAAACTCTATTGCAAATATTCTTTCTTATGTAATTTTACAGAGACGCACATTTGGAGCCAAGATGGTATATTTCCCATAGACAAGAGCCTCTATCCAATAGTCCAGCATTGGCAATCGTATAGTGCATGATTTTTCATAATTCAGCGTGAAAAAAAAGGGAATTGTATTTCTAAAGACATATTCCCATGCGATTTCAACTGGTATATGAATAAAAGAGATACTATAGAGACAAATACTGCAATTGTGGTACTTTGAATGAAAATAGCACCATTTGGCGCCACTAATTTATTCAGCAAATACCACGACACTAAAGTCTCTCAATCGATTAATCCACACCACGAGGTCATGCGAGGTCAAATCATATTTTATACGACTTTATTTATAATTCCAGTATGAACATTGTGTGCGTTTTGTCGATTTCTTTTTATTAACATTATAACCCAAAGCAAATTCTTCATCATTCTAGCCCCGCTCACACTCTAAAGGCCATCATTTTCGCTCAAAAAAAAGTCCCATCCTCCAAATATAAACAATCTGGGGTAGAAAAGATGTGATATTGCGTGCCATTTTCTTATCATTTCCCAACCGGCTTTCTATATAGCGTTGCTTGAGACGTGTAGCGAATAAAGCAAAAAAAAAATATTTTCTAAATAAACTCACTGGGTTTAATTATGTTTTAATTTATACTCCAGCGCTAACCTTCGAATAACTTTTTTTCTGTTTTTACAGACTCCAGACCTCACCACATATACGATCCTACAGTTCTGTGTAAAAAAATTGCAACGTAGGGTAAAATGGGGCAATTTGGAAATTATGCACTTGTAATTTGGAATTTTAGGGTTTTCTCTGTTTATTATGAGCATAGAGAAAAAGAAAACCACGAAGAAGTACAAGCCTTACGTGCTGGACACGGGTCCCGGTCAAAATCCCGAACGCCAAAATCCCGAAAGCCAAAATCCCGAACGCCAAAATCCCGAAAGCCAAAATCCCGAATGGGCCAAAATCCCGAAAGCCAAAATCTCGAATTTTTAAAAGTGTCACAGCTACTCCCACGATTGTACCCACGCTTGCTGGAGGCAAAGGGAAATCTTCTGAGTCTTAGGAAATTATTCTAAACATTTTCCTCCATATAATTTCAGCAATTTTACGATTTTTAAAATTCGGGATTTTGGCTTTCGGGATTTTGGCTTTCGGGATTTTGGCCTTTTCGGGATTTTGGCTTTCGGGATTTTGGCTGCCACCGGCTGGACACACTTACGATTCAAGCCGAAAGGCAGCTTAACGTAATCATAATAAAAATAATGATTTGACTGAAAGTATATCAATTTCTCACTAACTAAGCCATGTCTTGGCTTAACCCTTTAAGGACGATTGGAACACCGGTGTCCTATAAAGAAAATAATTTTTCATGACTACCTAAAGTTATTTTTTCCTTAGGTTTTAACGTAATTGCAAAGTAGAAGCTTGAAGGAATCTAGGATATTTTTTGCAAGTCTCCAGCTATTTGCTATGTAGTAAATTTTTAAGCTCAAAAATGACGAATTTTTAAATTCTCAAATTCATCATTGATTTTATTTATTTTTTGAACTTCCAATTTTTATTAAGCAAAACCGTTTTGGAAAAAGAAACTACAATACTCAAACATAATGTTTTTCATTAGAGTGAAAATTATCATTGATTGGTATTGTCAGAAAAAATACTTAAACTTTAAAGCTATTTTTGTCCCTATCGCTCATAGAGCTAAAAAATAAAAAAATACACCGAATCAGACTTTGTTGGATTTTCTAAGGCTGTAAGACCTTTTACTGATTTTGTTTATCAGTTTTATTTTTATTGGTGATTTTCGGTCTACGAAAACTGTCTCGTCGTTCAAGGGTTGAGCCAAGAGACGAATTATTCAGAAACTGATGAAAATTCAATCTGATCAATTTGTAATTATAATTATGTTAAGCCGTCTCTCGGCTTAAGCCCTAGGTGTGTCTATTACATTACACTCAAAAGTTCTTCGTGTTTTTTTCTTTTGTCCTTTATCGCTCTGAAATAGTTAGGAAATCTAACAATTCTAATGTAAAAACAATTTCATATTACCCCATTTTACCCTATACTTAAAGCTCAGATAGGGGAGACCAGGGCAGAATTAATATCCAAAAGCAGTTTTTCATTGCGTAGTAAAAAAAATGTATCTGGCTAACAAATAATTTAATTGATAGACAGAAAGATGTTTACTTCTTATAAATGTAGCAATACCCATATGCTACTGACCCACACCGGAACATGCTTCACCGCCAGTTTCTCGTAGTAGAGCCCCCGTTGCCCATTCCTGGGGAGCCACGAATAGAGCTTCTTCTCAGCTACACGATTGAAGGCCGACTGAGGAACCAAGAACCGATTTGTATGCGCCTTCGGGATAATCCACCTGAAGTTAGCCATTATAGCTCCCCTTATAGAGTCACCACTTTGATTGTGCCTTCGGAATAACTCATCGAGCACCCTCAACTGCATCTAGCGGAACTATAGCGATATCGTGACTTGAAGTTAGCCGTTGTTAGAGCACCCCTCAAAGTTACCACCCCAGCTGAACAGTGATTGGTACCGTTGGCAAAGAAAAGTCTTCGCCAGGGCGGGCTTTCTCCCTCCAACTTCTCTAGGCTCAACAGTCCTATCACATAAACAGTGATTTTCCAAATATCCCTTCTAAGGAAAACTGTAACACCCCACTGCTCTTTAATTCTATCCGTGGCTCATATGCCCCGGTCACCCCTATAACGTAAAAGAAGCACATATCTACAGGATCGTCAAATTTGCAGCACGGATCGTCTCCTCGAGATACAATTAATTTTTTTTTAATTACTTATTATACAATTTACGAATTGTCCTTTGCAATATATGTTACATTTAATAATAATAATAATAAGAATAATGTCATTTTCTTATCATTCCATGAAGGAACAAGGCCTTCCCGCAAGGGGATTTCTAGACATGCATTATTATTTTTTCTTGTACGGGATGAGGTTGTCAGTCCCATGCTCGTGGAATAAAGTACAGTGAAGCTCACTGCATGCAATCTGAACACCTTTAACGACAGAAAAATTCCTAGTGACCTAAAGGGGATTGGAACCCGGGACACTTGCATCATAGAGCGAGTGCTCTACCATTTGACGCATTGAGTTCCCTAAATTACATTTGGTTATATTTAATACATAATCAATTTTCTGATCAATTTAATACTAATTAGCATCGTAGTGATTTTTTCACTTTTTTATATCGTTTTTCAAGAGACAAACTGAGAGTTAAATGAAAGCGTGCATGTAATAAAATTTACCAATTGGTAACTTTTTTAAGATCATTACGACGAACATGATACGATAAAAAGTTTGTAAATTGTCTAAAAGTAAGTTTCAAATTAAAAAAAAAAATAGTCTTCTTAGTCAATTAAACTCAAATGTAAGATACATAGTAAAAAAATTACAATGATAATCTTTGGTTTGCATTTTTACCACGATTATTCTTATAAAGTTACTCAAATATGTATTTCAGCAAAACGCGTAATCTGAAAATAGTCTAATTTAAATTTTGTGTAATGATAAACTGTGTAACCAACTGCGAATAATTGCACAGTTGTGTACATTTTCTTACATATTTCGTGCAAAATTACACAGTTTTCAGACAAAATGTGTACAAATTACACAAATGTGTATCAATACTCACTATTACATTTTTATGTAAAATTTACAGTAAAAATCATGGTAAAGTAGTTGAAATTTTTTACTGTGACTATTGCGGTAATTATGGTAAATCGCGACACAAAGCTTATATGGGTTAACAGTAATATTAAGAACTGCAAAATTACGTTTTTCTTACGTGATGTTTTGCATTTGATTACAAAATGTTACTGGGGTCCATTAATGTTAATTTAACATTATTTTAAGAATTTTTCTTTTTTATAGACTTTCTCTAGATCAATTTAAAAAAAAAAGTTTCATTATTTTATTTGTCTCAGTTACACCTACAGATCAATATATGAATTTTTAAAATTTTTTAAAGCATAAAGTAATATAATTCCCAAATACTTTACAAGCTTCCTCATTTTTTGCACAGGCCTGTAGTTTTCCAATGGCTCCAACTTTAGCAACGTATGTGTATGTTGTTGTGTTACATAAACTCGAAATTGATTGAGACTAATCACAATTAAATTAAAATGATACTCTCCAATTGAGAGGCAGTCCTTTATCTTGTGTGCGCCCAATTTTGCTTGGGACGAAAATAATAGCACAAAATATAATTTTGGATGCACGGAGGAAGACACCCAAGTTTATTCAATTAATTTCTAATTTGCCTTACATTTTATCCAAAAATTTTTGGTTGTCTATTTTCCTATCCTCAAACGCAAAATACCAGACTTGGTTCATTTGTTGTAACATTTCGTTCTAAAAATCACTCAAGAAAGTTTAATGTGTCTCCAGAGAAAAAAAAAGAATGTATAGGTAGATCGTGAGGGAAACTGTTGGAAATGGAAAAAAAGTAAAAGAACTTCCCACCAGTGCAACGTGAGATACTTTCAGAATAGTTTTTGGCACGTGATTCAATGAGGTGCTTTCACTGATGTAACATCTACCTCCAAGAAAGTCTTTTCTTTCGAGCCACTACACAGGGCACACAAAAAAAAGATAAACCGGGAAGGATAATAAATTTATATAGCAGTGATACTCTCACAAGAAGCAACAGATTTTGGAGATTCTTCCCTGTGACTATCGCGTGCATAATAAAGTGGAGAAGAGTAATAAATTCCTAAAATAAACCGCGACGCAATTTATAAATAAAACTAATACCAGAGAATTCCCTTTCTTCATCAACGAAATACCAGTGAATGTGGAAAAGAAAAGACGAAGCCACGAATGGATGGAGATCTGTATGGATGAAAAGCACTTTAGTACAATTGTACATAATATTTGCTATTCTCCAACACAGACGAGGTTAATTTTTATTAATGGAAATTACACACTGAACAGTCATTTCATTGATCAATCTCACAGTTTCGCGCTGGTTGCAGAAATGTACGACGCACCATCAGCAACAGGAAGGATTTCGCAATATTCTCTCCCACACTCCAAGTCGCACCCACAGAATAGCATCAATAATGACCCAACTTATGTGAAGCCACTTAAATTTAGACTCCGTCTGTCATCACTTTTGTAGCGATTCTTTAGCATAAGAGTATTGTGAGCAGTGTTGCTTTTTTTCTTCTTAAAACCACAACAAATTAAGAATCATAACTAAAATGGAAATTGTTTTGTTATGTCTTTCTATTCCGTTTTCAATGAAATTTACAATAACATATTCATTGAGAAAGTTGCTCATCCTTTTCATAACTATTTATTCTTGTACGCCGTTTCGAATGTTTTTTATTATTGCTCAAATTCCATTAAAACACCATTAGGGGAAAGGCTCATAATTTTGTCCAGTTTCTTATTTTGGACATTTTGAGGATAAAATTGGACACTAAAAATAAATTGATTAAAATGATGGATTATTATTCCAATATTTGATGAATAATGAATTCCATCTAAATATTTGTTCTTTTTGGAAGATTTTAACACTAAAAACGTTAAATTTTGAATATAATTCGAGTTAAAATTGCTTTGTTGAAAATTCAGTGTGAGCAATTGCTTACGAGAAATATGACAGAGCTTTGTGTTTACTTTACTCTTATTTAGCTGTGATGAAGTACTAACAATGTTTCTTCGCTTTTATTAAGTGATATTATTGAATATTCATTGAATATTGTGTTGATTCACGTTAATGGTGATTTGTAAATTTGACCTGAAGTGAGATTTGCCTTGTGAATTAGATTTTTCGTGTGAAAAATGGTTAATTTTTTAAGACATATACCAGTGAGGTGATACTCCTTATTTTGGACAGGTGTTTTTCTCACGAAATTTCGTGAAGTTTTAGCTTTTGTGATGAGTAGGTTGGACAAATGCCTGGAGAAACAAAGGAGCATCATCTCTATGAAAAAGATGTAGCGAGAAATGCCTTGAAAGGCTCCCGGAAAGGTCAGGAAATGAGCGAATCCGCACGTACTTGGAGTACCGAAGTCAACTCACTTTAATGAATGATATGGAAAGTTTCCTGGCTTCTTGTGACATTCTACGTTTCCCTTACATGAACAGGAAGAGGACTTGGTAAGATTAGTTTATGAAATGAAGAACAATGGGCATCCCGTTGAGGCGGATTAGCTGTCCAATTTTAAAGCCAAGTTGTCCAAATTAATAACCAAGTTGTCCAAAATAAGAGTCAAATTCACCTCCACATATCAAATCATTTTTAAACTTAATAAAACTAATTTGAGTAAAAATAAGACGATAAATATCTTGCAAAGTTTCTAAACAACCCTTCTCAAAAGAGAGTAACAAAAAAAGGCAATTAGTATTGAAAATATCGCACTTCAAACATGGAATATCGATGCTTATAAGCAGACTGGTCAAAATTATGATCCCTTACCCTACTATAATCGCTTGTGTTTGGTAAGATCTTGAAATTTTCACCATCTACACTTTGGGATCTATTGCTTTAAGGTATTTAGCGAATCAGAAAATTTCCGAGAAATGTAATAGATCTGCTTGTACGCTTATCCATCGAGTTATTACTAGACCTCAAGGGCAAACGGTTAGAGACACCAAATTGTGGTTTTCAGTTGATCTCTGCTCATAAATCTTATCAAGGATGGTTAAGATTAGCATCTTCATTTTCCCCTAATCTTTCCTGTTTCTCTCCAGAACAATATCTTTGGGCCTACCTTGAAAACACATAGTGTTTCTAATCTAATTTTTGGATATGATTTAGACGTTTCTTTTCGGACATTTCATTCATACAAAAAAATCCTAAACCATTCACAATAACAGTTTCTTTTAATAAAATGTTAAAAATATTCTAAAGAGCATATTTCAGAACTTATTGGAGCAACTTTGTGTTTATAGGAAAGGTTTTGAAATCCCTGATAAGTCGGAATGAGTTACAAACGGTTAAAGACCGGTCATACAACGAGTATGAATTGATAATACTTTAGGATCGAAATTCATTTCTATTGCTCATACGCTTATTTGCAACTTCTTAGATGATATTTTAATCGGTTCATATTATTTACATACCGGATATACAAATAACTAAATGAAAGAAAAAGCTTTTCGAAAACTTTAATACTTAGGGTAAGATGGGGTAATTAAAATCATGTCTGTTTTGGAATTTTGAGATTTTCTTAGTGTTTCAGATGGACAAAAAGAAAAAAAGAAAATTGCGAAAAAGTAAGGCTTTACATTCGAGAGTACTTCTTTGTTTTTTTTTCCTTTTTCCATCTACAACTATTAGGAAGTCTCACAGTTACAAATTAGACATCATTCCAAATTACCCCACTTTACCTTATTCATGATCACGATTCTACTTTCTGCAATTTGAATTACAAGAAATAACTTTAATAATAAAAAAATGCGGAACTTATAACATTAGTCTTATAAAATCAAGATGAGATGCTTTGCCACCACCCGTAGTGATGGAAGATTGATGGATACTTATTGCAATATCCGATAATAACATGCCTAACGTTTTGCTGGATTTTTTTTGACACATTTTAAGAGATTTTAAAAATGATGTTTTTCTTAATATCTTATATCTTTTATGTATACCATCAAAGATGTGCAGAATTTTCCAATTAGAAAGAAATTCAGTGGAACTGAACAAATTTAGAAAACAAATTTCCGGAGGATAACATTTTGTCAGTGAGCAAATTTACTCAACGAAATTCTCTGTACTTCCAATTGTGCTAAGGAAAACATCCGATCTGCCGTGACAAATTGCTGCTTATCATGTGTTCTTGGCATAGATGTACACCAAGTGAGGAAGACTGAGATTCATGAGCCACAAGGTTTCCAATCACTCTGGCGCACATGTGTAAATAATGTATATATTTGATTGATCGGTGGCTAGAAAAGTTTCTTCCTGTATATCCACAAGTGTTTCATTTCGCGCTTTGAAAACCATGCTGGATGCTTCCGGAAGTGCGTCTCTTTTCGTTGGATCATCTGGCAAAATCCGATACAATCGGTCGTGTGTTTCAGTGGCAAATATTGAGCAAAATATACTACTTGCGTTTCTAATTGTTAGCATTAAATCCAAATTAAGCGTGGCATTTTCAATTGTGTGTCCATTAGTGTTGCCACCATCAGTGATGATTAATTGAGAATTTGTACGGCAAAAGTCATATACAGTAATTGCATTCAACATTTTAAATATTCAATGGAGTATCTTCCACGCTTGGAACTGTGTCCATAATTAAAAGTGCTAATTTTACAAGGGATTTCAATTGCAATATATATATACGTGTGACTCAAAATAAGCCAGAGTGAAAGATACTCAGTGCATTCATGTCACAGAGTGTCCGAATCAGAGCTGCAGAAATTAATTATTTCAATTAAACCACCAGCTTCAACGTCTATCTTCATTTAGAATGGTAATGAGCGAAGTTGCAGAAATTTAATAGCATCACAATCACAATGACGTGCCCATATCACTCACATTACATACATACGAAAATCTAGTGATAAGTCTAGATAAGCTTTCGGTAGGAGAGATTCTTTTAGGGCAATTTCGGAAGGATATAAAACTCATTCGATTTATGAATAAGGGTTTATCCAAGCTGGGAATGCAAACACATTTTTCAGCTTAAATCCATAGACAAAATTGCAGAATGCAATTTCCATTATTCAGTCATAGATGAAGCTAGAATAGCCTATTATCGAATAGTCATCGAAGATCGAGTGGTCCCTTTTCATCTGTATACGGCAATGTTTAAAAGTCGCAAGATTCGAGCACAAGAAAATCAAATTAAGTAGTGTAGTACATTTCGGAACAAGGCACATTTCAGAACCTAACACCGGCTTCAGACTGGAGGTTTAGCCCAGTTCCTGAAGATCTCAAAAATCTAAATAACAAACAATTTTGTTAAGTTTTTCAAAATCTAATGGATAATTTTCTCTTAATATCCAATCCTATGCATGAATTTTCTAAAAGTCTTGCCTGATAAGAAATTAGAAGATTTAAGCCATTTGGCTAAGCCTCGGGTCTGAAACCCGTATAATGTGAGGTGTTTCAGAACGCATCAAAAATATGTCGTTTAACATCATAAAAATATTTGTTTTCTTTTTACTTTTAAGTCTTTGTGACTTATTTAGCTCTTTAAAAACCACATTAACATTAAACCTTCGAAATTTTATTTAAGAATATTTAATTTAATTTAGAATATAAAGTACGCGCAAAAATTGACGGTGTAACATTCCACTTTTCACAAAATCTTCACTGTCGTCAATTTATGCCGATGTCAACACAAAGAGATTATAAAAAATCTAAGCTAAAAATGCTAATTTTCTTTTACGATCTAAACTATTTTATCATTAAAATTGAAACGTAATTTTTATAAAATAACTCAGTTTAGAATTTTTATTCGACGATCAGTAATCTAAGAAAAATAATAAAAACAGTGATAGAATTGGATGGAATTAATTGCGTCAAAAAGTACGATTTTCATCCAGCTGACCGGAAAGTATCCAGTGAATTTCGGGACTGGACTTTCCAATTTAAATCAGTGGCATCCAATAATCCAAGTGTTGGATCATGTGTGCGAATACGCCTAGTTCCGAAATACCCACTTTTCTTTGATCCGAGATATCCACAACGCTCTGGAATGTATCATTTTTACTTCTTTATATTTTTTGCTATTTTATATAAGAAATTATGCCTTTTCAATAATTTCCGGTAAGAATAAAATAAAAAATATAAATATTATATTAATTTCAACAAAGAAAAAATAATAATTTGGGAAGTTAATAATAAATTTGAAATTTGAAAGCTGAAAACGGTAATGGCCGGTCCGAAATATACCACTCAAAAGCATTATCGCTGATTCATCTAATTTAAAGTTTAAATAAAGAAAACCAACTGAAGGAAAAAAGCTCATCGAAAGTTTGTGTAGAATACCTGTGATAGCTTGGATTGTGTTAGGATAAAATAGAAGTGTTATACGGTCTTAAGACCTAAAGTTTAGCCATATGGCTTAACATCTTTACTTTCTTATTAGGCAAAAAAGATTTAAATCCACCAAGGAACTGCACTGAGAGAAATCCGAAAATGTTAAAATAACATTCCGGAAATGTTAACTTTACCCTGCAGGATTGATCCGAAATCGGTATAAATATTACCCTTTTTAGATGTATTGAGGGTTAAAGTTACCTTTTTTCATGTTGATTTCACCTTCAAAAGGTGTAAAATTAACATTAAAAAATGTTGATATATTTTTACACCTAAAAAGTGTTAAAGTTATGAGGAAAAAAAGTTAATCGCACCCTCTTTTTTTCTCAGTGTGGGCTATACCTCCAGTTTGAAACCAGTATTACTTATCTCTGCAAAGTTTCAGTCTCAACTAAAACAGCATTAAATTTCATCGAATTCGAAAATAATGACTTTAAGATACACGACATAAAAATGTCTAAAAACAATTATCTCTAATTCAGCTCCCTTAACGGTGGTGGTCGCAACAAGCTTAAATTAATGTTCTGAAGGGTTATAGTATTCACGAGACCTTAACGCATTTAAAATAAATTATTGACAATTATTTGAAATATTATGCTCAATTCATGAGTAATTTTTGAATGTCCTATATCTTGGTTCAAATTGGTGCCCTAGTATTCCACAAACCGTAAGATCTCTCTCTAAAAGTTATTGTATAGAGACGAACGGGTTAACAGGAGGATCGCTACAAAAAGGATTCTTTAGCCCATATCACATTATATTTAAGATTTAAAAGAGCGGAGCAAAATGTATCAACAAAAGTTTCGGCCTGATCAGACGAAAGGCAGATTTCACCTAGGACCACAGATGTTGGGATTGTAATGATTTGCTCATATACATAATATGCATATATTATATACTGCCTGCAGTTTAAAATTCCAACATTTTTAGCGACATTCACCGTCACACACAATTTTTGGATTGGCAAATTAAATTTTAATGTCTCTGCCGTCGTGGTGAGCTTTTTGCTTTGCCGATCGGCACATACCGCAATCTGTAGACACGTAAAAGTTCAAAGTACTCAAAAATGTCGAATTATAAAACTTGACAAAACATAAAACTCATAAGTTTGTTTTCTTTCACTCTTTTTACACATTTCTCCGACTCTATTTGCCTTTACTAACTATACAAGTGAAATTTTATATACCCCCATATTGCATTATTTTCTCTATAAACACCATTTAGGGTCTCTCTTTCAATTTGTTAGTCGGCACAAGTCAGTTCCAAGAATGGTTTCCACCCTGGTTTAGTACTTCTTTAGGATGCACAACATTCCACAATTATGTATGTAATGCATCAAGAAGAAAACTTGATGCAAAAGTTTCCACAAGAGACGCAAATGATAAAGTTAACAGAGATTTTATGCTATATATATTCATCTTTTGGCTGTTTTCCCTATATCTAAACTGCAAAATTTGAATTTTATTTTCCATCACAAACTCTCAATTGAGTTTTACACAAAACTTTTCTGAAATGTCTTGCATGTAAGAATTCCAATTTATATGGTAGAATATATAATGTAACTTCGTCATATATGAAGTCATTGTCATATTTTTTTTGTCTTTCTTCCGAGATACCGTTGTAAGATAGCATAAGAAATACCGTCGAAAAATTCTCATATTCTCACATTCAAGTGACATTATTATGGGTGTCTTCGGACATAGCACTACTCAGCAAAGGCTTAAAACTTTATCTGTGTGCTCGAAATTAACGTAAGGGAACCAATGGAGACAGTTGGGACATTTAAATTATACATAATGTTCAGTAATGGTGCTATTCCAATGAAAATTACACATGTTTTTTTAGCACTTTACTGTTCTCAAGTGTTTCTGCATTATCGACTTCTCTTTGTGTTGGTTCCTGTCTCGACTATTTTTCCTAGTCCTTGCCGTATTCTAAAACAACCAAAGAGTCATGACAGTAACTAAAAAATACAACAAAAAAAAGTTGATTATGCAGAAGCACTTTAGAACAGTATAGATCTAAGAAGAAACAGAATCATTTTTCATTGGAATAGCACCATTAATATGTCTCTTTGAGAATAAAATTAGAATGATAGCAAACCTTATTGTCGTGTCGTACCGATTAAGGGCAGAATCACATTGACAGTAAATTGCGCACCGTATTTCGTTGATTTAAGGTAAAATGCCCTCGCTCGACCGGTTCCTCGCCTCGACCGGTAGATTTATTTATTCAATTTATTTATATTTGCTATAATATTTTGCGTATGATCTAACATTAATAGGTCTATCATTCCATGAATAACACGAACCAGTGACAAATTTATAAAAATTGACGAAATTGACCATTAAACATTCAAAAATTTACTCACCGATCGAATCGAGAAACCCGGTCGGGTTAGGGTACTTTACCTTACGCATTCTCATTGCGATTTTTACGCAAATTCTCGATTACCGTATTACCTTGCCTCATACTCGGAGGCACTATGTGAAAATAATATAAGAAAATTGAAGAAATAAAACGAGAATACGATAAACGGTGAGCAAAAAAACTGTAGGGTTTTTTTCCTACAGTTTTTTGTACAGTTTTTTTTTTGCTCACCGTTTATCGCATTTACGTTTTATTTCTTCGATTTTCCTATATTATTTTCACCTAGTACCACCGAGTATGAGATAAGGTAATACGGGCTTCAGACGTAAGGCTTAGTTATCTGGCTTAACTTCTCTAATTCCTTATCATGCACGATTTTTTAGGAAATTATTGTTTAGAATTGGATATTAAGGGCAAATGATCCAATAGATTTTGAAAAATCAATAATATCGCTTGTTATTTAGATTTTTGAGACCTTCGGGAACTGGGCTAAACCTCCAGTGTGAAACTGGCATAACACGCTAATTGAGAATATGAGTAAGAATTGCAATGAATATGCGTAAATTAATGAAATACGGTGAGGTTTTGACGGTGAACGGTGAGCATTTTACTATCAATGCGATTCTGCCCTAAACCTAAAAAATCTAGAAGGTATGAAATTAATTTTCATTCAATAAATCATTAAGATTTTCTTTTTTTTTAATTGGAATACGTTCCAGTATTTATTCAGATACATAAAATTGAGCTATATGCAATTAAACAAAGCCATTGTAAGCCTGCAGAGTATAATATTCAATACATTTAAATAATAGATCATCGATTGTTGTCATAGAACTATAACTTTTATAGCGTACAAATTTAATGCTTTTTGTTGAGAGAGAAATAAAACACAAACCGATCATAAAATTGTTGGGTCATACGAAATATCCAAGGCAAAAAACTGTAACTTGCGAGCAATGCTGTATTTTACCATACATTAAAATATATTAAAAAATATGAAAAATATAAAAACTTTTATTGATAATATAAAAAAAAAACAATAGCATCTGAAAATTGTCCTGAACACAATTTTCAGCTTTTATTTCTGATAAAATTTGAATTTTAGTTATTGTTTGCAGGAAATAAAATATTTAACATCAAATAATAAAAAAAACAGTAAAGTTAGAAATGTGAATACGTTGTTGGTGCTCAAAAAAATCTCAGCTCTAATCTACATGAAATAGGTCAATCCTCTAAGGATAATTAGGTCATCGGTGTCTAAAATAATCCTTCAACCATAAGGTTATGTCTTCCTTTGGTCAGAAAAATGATTTTTAGCCATTACTGGTGAGCTACTCATCCTCAAAGGATTAAACAATAAGGCCTTTGCTTTACATTGTCCACTGTCATGAGTCCCTATCCTCTTTAAGTCACTAAATATTTTCTAAATCGTATATAATGTATAGTCAGATTCAATATACTTCATTCCACATGGTATAGGAAAAGACTAATAATTGCATCCTTAATATAAAATAAAAATGAATGTCTTGAAATCTTGCTTACGAGAAGCATCTTCTGTAGGGTATTCTGCTGCATTATCATTATTAATAATGAAATGTTCCTAAGTAAAGGTAATCTAAATTCATAATCTATTGCGGAGATTGGATTTACATTAGTCAGTAAAGCATTTCTTGTGTATAATTTTTAAATCAAAAAACTTATGATAGATAAATACTTTTTGTGAATATATAAGGATATGTAATTACTTTGATAAATCGGATTAAATAACGGAAGTAGAGATTTAATTTGAATTGTTAAACTTAGCCTCTGTACCTCATAAAACTATTGAATATTCCATAATTCCTGAATTATTAAGGTGACCTAACCTTAAGTTTATCCCCAAAACTATAAGTAAAGCAATTCAGTTATTATAGACCTTTGTGTTATGACAGAGTTTTTGTATTAATGTGTACGACTCTCTCCCGGCACAAACGGTTCTCTGGGAGAACTTTAACGATTTTAATATTATAGAAACAATGCTGACGAACCAAGTTTTGTATATAAGAACTCACTCTATTCTTAGTAACTACCAAGCCAAAATAAGGGTGGAAAAAATACATAGTCATTACATATATACATAAGATAAAATAGACCTAAAAATTACCTATCAATCAAGACATAAAAGCCACAGATGCAAAAAATGGGTGATTCAAAACAATGGATCACAGTATTAATGCTCTCGGGCTAACGTCTTAGCGAGTTTTGGCGATAAAATGGTTCTTTTTCATTTGTTTGTTGTGAAACAAATGTAAGAGACAAGAGGAATTTTTCAATTTCCGTGAATCTTGTGCTAAAGTCAAGTCTTTTTTTTTTTTGTCATTCTGAAAGATGTCATCCTCGGAAGAGGGAATGTCTATGTGGAGATAAGGAAAACATGTCATGAAAAAGCCAATAGAATAAGGTGAAGAAGTTCACTTATGAAGACATTTTCAGGTGAGTGAGTTATTCAGTGGTGCTAAAAGAGACACATATTGAAAGAATATGTTCTGTGTGCGTGATGCATATGCAAATGAAACTAATTTGTATGCCACTCATATATGCAGAGAAAATCTCTCTTGTGCGCTATGGAATTTCTTCTGTGTTTCTCCTTCATTACACCCATATTTCCATCATACCTGTCGCACCCCTACCCTCTCCCATATTACCCAGGTCTTACACTCAAAATCATACAAACAGTCACACAATTGTTCCCCTTCGAGCGATTTCGTCTTATAAAACGCACCACAGTTCTCATATGTTTCCCTCCCGTCTTTCAGAATGTCTCGACAAACGAACCGTATGGATTATGGATTTACTTTGAGAAGTTTTAACTGAAATTTCTTACAATCTCAGTTTATGTGCTCTAAAGTGAAACTCCATCTGAATCGATTGGACTTGAACTTTATGTAAACTACTTTTTGACACACCTAAATCACTAATACGAATATCGTACAACGGCTTCGACAGAGAAAACGGTACAGGATATCACTTTGAAATTTTCGACAATTGCTATAAATCGACCGTATGCCAGGAGTAAGTAATGTAAGACCCATCCAGCTTCTCTTTTTTGTAATACCTGTAAAATTTGTTTTCTTAACAACAAAACTGATATATGACATCATTAGAACTAAAATTTACAGGCCAAGTCCACCTTTTCATCAAAAAATAAATCAAATGCCTTTCTTTTAGTTTTAATTTCATCATCATCATCAGTTTCAACCACTTATCCCTATTTGGGTCACGGGTATTGATATCAAGGTTACCAGCCAACATCTGTGGATCCTCCTCCACTTCAGGAAAATGTTTTGTCGTCGTGGTATGCTAACTAAACCTGATGTTATTCCAGTGCCTCTTCCGTTGCTCTGGTACCGTCTGACCCCAGGAACAAAAGTTGAAGCAACAGCTTGTTCATTCCCAGCGAGCACAATTAGATGAAAAAGCACCGTTTTCAGCATATTTTTGCTAAGTCGATCAACAAAAATATGCTTACCGGTGATCAATTATCGAACAAAAAAAACTGCTAACCAAATATATGGAAATGGCACTGCCTCGCGAGTGTCGTTTTAGGGTTAGCGGAATTTAACTGAAAGTACATGTTTTCAGCTTAACTGAAATCGGTTAGCCTTTGGTACTTGATGGGTTGTCTCACGTAGGTCGTTTCCGGTACAATTCTTCCGTCATTCAAGGCTCTTTATTGTGAGGTCAGAGGTCACCTTATCCAGAACATACGGGTTTTGGAGTGGTCTGCGGTTTAATATTCACTAAGGACTTCTTTTAGACGCAAAGATGACGATACGTGCCTGTAACTATTTCCAAACAAACTATAACCAGTGCTAGAACCAACTACAGTCATTCCGTATCCGCCACCTGGGACGCGTCCGATTGGTACCCCAATCACACGAATCGATTTTAATTTTCAAAATTTATTTACATAAAAAATTAAAAATATCACAAGTTCGTGCATCCTGCGGTTACAGCACTAAAATCGAAAAATATAACTTCGATTTTTAATTCCAAAAGGCCTGCGATTCTTATTTAAAATTTCAATAAAATTTTAGTATGTATTTTGAATTTAAACAATAAGCCACACTCCTCTTCAATCTAGTTTGTAGCCCGAGCCATAGTTAATCAATTTAAATCATACAACATCTTCGATGTTAATGCCTCTATTACACTCTAATTTTATTAAATCGAAATTACTATACCTTTTAATTTACACACGTATTGCATTTGACACGCTCAAAGCAAAAACCGGGTAATTTAATAAGGAATGCATATTCGACAGATTGGTTTAACTCGCAGCGACCCGTTCATAGGGTCGAAGGAACACCTTTTCGACAGGGAACCCCTGACACTTTTGTCAAAATGTGGAAATTTATCAATTGTCTCTAATAAAATTTAAGTAATATGACATTTTTTCATTAATAAGGATATTTGTTCAAATTTTGTATTCCAAATGGTACAGAGTAAGATGTGAATAGGTTCTGTCATGGAGTTCTTAAAGTGTCAACAGGTGTTCCTTTCACCCTAGTGCGAACACAAAAAAATTTAGATCTGAGTCGAAAAGGGCGAGACATACTTGTGCAGTACAGGAAAATCCGTATAAAAATTTTGATTTCATGAAATTTTTCTGATCTAAAAGATCTATCAGAAACTTGTTTTTCTTCTGAAGGTCTTCTTTATCCAAAAAAATCATTAAAAATAGACAAGCCAGTGATCAATTTATAAGTTTATATAAATTTATTATAAAGAAATTCTATTCCGGTAACCTCGGTGTGATTGAAATTTAAGTGTTTTGCAAATTTAAATACTTGAAAATTAAATTGTAAGACTCCGGTACACTCTTAGGTCAAGAAAATATCATGAAATCAATATTCTCATTTCTTTCTTTGTCAAACGTTTTGCATGTGCCTTTCCAACTCTTTTGTACTTTTCTTTTTCTTCTTTTATGAAAAGAACCTCGACATTGGGGCAGACCTAGAACAAGGTGATTGAATCAAATTCAGGATTTTGTCTTGGACACCCTCAAGATCGACAGCGTACATTTTCATGAAGTGGCGAAGGATCAATAGGTGTAGGTTGCTAACCTAGGTATCCTATGCCTATGACGCCGGTAGGGATAAGTGGTTGAAAATAAATGAATAAATGAATTAATAAAATTTGTGTCTGAGGAATAAGTTATAATATTCGGACAATTTAACTCTGCCGTGATCAGTTTTGCTCCACGTTCAAGGCTTCATTCACAAGAATCTCAGCTGCCACAAGATAATCCATGTTTACCACTATAGTTGGTAATAAGAGAAAGAGCAAAAAATTGGGTGTGTAGGTGGGTAGCAGAAGAATGCGCCACGTATAGATTTAAAATAAACCGCACACAGCAAATACAATAAGAAGGAAAAAAAAGTAGAGAGACGAGTCTAGAGAGAAATGGGATATTTATGAACTTTTTTTGCCCTTCCAACATCTCATCGTCAGATAGAAAATCTAATAGACAAATTCACCTTCTTCACACAATTTTTCCAATCTTCACTCTCAACTCAACCCTCATACCTCTCCTTACGGAAACATCCTTTGCCCACTTTTCACCATTGTACCGCTCCTGAGGTGAAAACTTTCAAAGTTTCCATGGAGGATTCTCCATCAGCACCATGTTAGTTTTGTATGTGAGTGTGAATTTAAATTGAACGATTCCATCGACAATATGTATGAGAGATCCATTGAAAATTTCGACAAGCTTTTCACATCACACCAGAATGAGATATTTCTGGATATATTTGGGAAAATGGATGCGGATGGACGTGGTGAGGAGAGGGGCAAAAAGAAATGCCAACGATCGAAAAAGGCTACAGAAAGTGCTTAGATGTTGGGTAGAAGAGAGCATTGAGAGGACGATCCCTGGGAATTCCAATGGTGATGACACTCCACTCGTCTGCTCCTCATCTACACTCCCCTGTATTTTGTACAGCTCAGTTTAATGTGACAATTTTTACACAGGGATAAAAAACAAGAACAGGGAGTGGGTCTTATGGGTTAAAAAGCGGGGGAATGATTCTGGTGAAGCGAATTCCGCATGTGGAAGGAAACCCACTCAATGAGGCACTCTCTGGGATGTTAGTTACTTCAATGAAAGCATCTTCAGCATCTACAACTTTTTCTTGCTGGAGATGAGCATAAAAACAGGGTTTTATATCCTTACCCAAAAACTTGCATTCAATCACGTTTTAATCTCCTTTTGACGGTCATGTACATTACATTTTTTTTTAACTGGATAAACACTTATCTTTATCTCCTTAGGGTGGCATAATTGTTCGCTAATGGTGTTGCTTCCTCTCTCTCTAGAGAGGTATGTAAAAGTTGAGAAATTTTTTACAATGAGACAAAAGATCCCTCGTGAAAAACTTTTTTACTAGATTTAGTAAAGTCATTTTCTCATAAAACAATTAGCAAATAAACTAATTTTAAATACTGATTGTTAATGCTTGACATTGAAAGGTTTATTAGATAGAACAAAACAGCGATGATGACATCAAATTAACAAAGAAAAAATGTATAATATGCAAATTGTATAACATTGACTTTGACACAGCCATTTTACACTCTACTAAATTCCAAATCATCAATTTGCAATTTATCTGCAGAATATATAAAAAAAAGTTATTTTTTTAATAATCGCAAACATAATATTACTTTTGTTTTGTAAACATATTGTGGAATCTGCTTATGACTATATAGAGATAGATTTCGACCATTTTTGCTTCCCTGTTACATGTTTACAAAACAAAAATTACTTGCTGTTTCTCATAAATATTTTATGTAACGTGGTCGGCTAACAAATATGCAAATAGAGCAACAACAAAAAATATAGGATCAAAAAATGACTATTTAGCCAAGAGATTGTAAAAAAAATTAATATAGGGGAAAGTACTCTCCCTCAGAACGTTCATGCCTTCGAATAATGTGAATTTTCTTTTAGTTTTCCCAAGAGTCTTACACATTTCTATTAAATATTAGTTGGTTTATCATCAATTGATGATAATTCCGTGATAATTTTGTGTAAATCTCTTACGAAAAACAAAAGAAATTTGTATTATTCGAAGGCATGAACGTTCGAAGGGAGAGCACTTTCCCCTAGGGGCATAGGACATCTTTTCAGACAGCTTTCAATATAGAAACACTTTGAATGAAACATCGGACACTGCAACTAAATTGATTAAAATTATAGAATATTCTTCGAGTATTTATTAAAAATTGTTTTTCACGTAAATATTTAGGGTGAAAGGAACACATAACACTCTTTGAGAACTCGTGTCAGGACCTATTGACACCTTACTCTTACCATTTGGAATACAAAATTTGAACATTTATCCTAATGAGAAAACGTCATAATACTTACATTTTATTAGATACATTAAATAAATTTCCTTATATTGACTAAAGTACCGATAGGAGTTCCCTGTCGAAGAGGTGTTCCCTTGACCCTATTTTGATTAGAATATATTAACGCAAAATCTGTGAAAAATGTGAAAAAATATTTAACTATTTTTAAGGTTCCTGACTATCCTCAAAAAATTAATTAAAAAAAAGTTTAACTAATAGTACACTTCAAATTTAGGAGTGTGATGCTTATTGTGCAACATGTCCGATATTTGGCACAGTCCTTCTAGCTGGACTTTAATAGTATAAATGAATTCAGATCAAGACAATTTATGCTATTGAGCTTTTATATTCTGTTGAAGTCCGAAAAAAGTCACAATTTTTTCATGAAAGTGTTATAGTGCTACACACTCAAACAAAATTGTGTTTTCGAGCACATAGACTAGACTTCATAATAAATTGTTAATTTGATTAGAAAAGATTTATTTATTTTGGCTCACTTACACAGAAAGAAATATTTTATAACATTTTTAGCAAATGTTTGTGAATTTCTACTGGAGGCTTAGGAAATGTTTGTAAATCATATAACCCAATGAAAAGTTCGTAAATGTTTGTACTTTTCACAAATATTGTTTGTAAAATGCTCACTTTACGAGCATTTTTTCTTTTTCTACGAACATTTGTTTGTAAATGTTCATAAACACGCAAAAAACTTCATAAAATTTTGTCATTTTTCGTAAAGTTTTGTCAGACAAATCGAAATGTACGAACAGATGTTTGTAAGAGATCAAAAAAAACCGTTAAGTGATCATGCTACGAACAATGTTTGTAACAAATTACAAACTTTTACGAACTTTTTAGTGGGTTATACGACTTAAAAGCATTTCGTAAGTCCCAAGAATAAATTCACAAACATTTACGAACAATTTTATGAAATATTTCTGTCTTTGTACGAAAAGACGGAGTATTGAATAAATATGGAAGATGATATTGAAGATATTACTATTAATAAATGATGTTCCCTAAACTACCCTTATCTGGATTTGTACTACCCTTAATATTACTTCTATTGTGATTTTAATATTCTATATGTGGAGCTCAGAGGCAAAATGACACATATCCTATGCTTTAGACATAGGATATGTGTCATTTTACCTCTGAGCTCCACATATATGAAATTTTTGCATTAATAGAAAACATTAGTTATGTTTCGAAATTCACTCCGCATCTGAATATGGAACAAGAATAAATTTAATGCGGAAAAGTCTTCCCAGTGATTGATTAGATTGAATTTCATCATTGATTCAGTCACAGCTGCAAATAACCATCCAAGTGCTTTAATTTAAAGGGAATGAGAAGGCATATAGTATCATTAAAGTGGTTACTGAAAATAGGGAAGAGTAAGGCAATTTAATTTCATGAACCGTTTTTCTTATTGCTTGGGATGAGATAAAAATCTGTATGTGATTCTAAAGCTGTAATGTTCTCTATATCATTTAAAATAATTAACTTTGTATTACTTGTTGTTTGAAAAGAAATCACTAAAAACGTTTAAAAACTAAAACAATCATTTAATATTGAGCAACTCCAGAACTCCGAAATGAATTCGATGACAGTTATGAGACATTAAAGACTTAAATAAATTCTAAAATGGTTTTAACCGTATTGCTTTCGGTTTTGCAAGTTGAAAGAAGTATAAACCGGTTCATGAGTCTATTTTCTGTGTTCATGTTTATTAAATATTCTCAAAGCAAAATCTTAGATATTTCAAAACTCGTATTGTTCCGAAACAAGAAGGGTAAAATTTTAAATTCCAGAAAAAGTAATAAGGACAGTGATCTTTAATAAATACATTAATTTATTTAGTAATTACGCAATTTTAGAGTATTTTGAAGGTTATTTAATTAATTTTTATAAAATTTTAAAAAAGTTGTGCGTTTGTCCGGAAATTCCAATTAAAGATTTTTATCAGAGAATACGAATCAGCCTTTAAAGGGCGATTTAAAGAGTTAAGACTTAAAGATTTATCTCGGAATTGGGGGGTTGTCTTATTTTCTTAAAACAAAATTTATTAAAAATAAAAATTCGATTTCATTTTAAATCAAAAAAATTTTACATCAATTCGATTTTGATGTTTTAAATATATTAATATTATAATTATATATAGAAAATAATTGAAATAAAAGATCTTCATAGTGGTTTAAATACTTTTGTACTTTAGTCACAAAGAATATGTCATGCGAAGGTTTTCCAACGTTCTGAATAACAGGTTGGTTATCAGCACAAAGACGGCAGTGGACGCCGAAAACCTAAAGTGAAAGTCCTTAATTCCAACGAAATCGTACTTCTAAAGCGTACCTGATGAATAAATGTCTAAATCTATATGTCTATATCTAAAGCTGAGTAATCATCTTTAAATATTCAGAAAAGCTTGGTCATCTTTTGTTTTTGTTCAATTTAGTTAGAATACAATAATAAGAAGAGAAATTATGACATTTTTTTTTTATTTTTGTATATTGTTGGGTGTATCGACCGTTGTTGTATCTGCATTTAGTGTAAGCTACAACACATATGTCGCCTCTTGCGTGAAATGCTGACACAAAACATGCAGATACGACAACGGTCGATGTAACCAACGATATATCCTTGCTGAAGCACGATTTTCCTTTACAGGAAGTACCTCATTAGTACATGAAATTTCCCTAATAGGGTACATTTACCATGGTAATATGGAATTACAATGCAATAAATCGCTAAAATTTGAGGATTATGGTAACCTTAAAGATATACACAAAATTTTGATTGAGTTATACGGGCTTCAAACCTAAGACTTAGCCATATGGCTTGGCTTTCAAAAAAAAAATTAACTTAGGATTGGATAATTAAAGACAAGTAACCTATAGAGTTTTCAAAAAAATAAATAAATAAATAAAATTTCTTGCTATTTATGATTTTGAGAACTTCGAGAACTAGGCTAAACCTCTAGTCTGAAGACAGCTTCAGGGTCGACGGAACACCTGCTCGGCAATCAAAACTTCTTGGCAGTTTCGCCAAAATATTGAAATTTGTTTAATAATAAAATGGAAATAATATGATGTGTTTTTCATAAACAAATACAGAAATGCCCAACGCACAATAACTTTTGTTAGTAAACATGTTTTTGATATTTCAGTGAGAGTGAATGAAATCTAGATCTAGTCATCTCGCTCTCTCTCATAGAAAATTTTGTAAACATGTTTACAAAGAAAAGTTATTGTGCGTTGGGCAAAAGAATGCTAATAGATCATGATAGTAAGCCAATAGGTGTTCCTTCGACCATCCAACTTGTAATTACTGCACGAAATGTCCCAACGGCTCATCCTTCTCTACTTAAAAAATCTTTGTGCATTTAATGACTCTAAATAAATATGAGGTCTAATTTACTAAATTCAAACCATAATAATGTCGTTTTCATATAAACTGTTTTAACCCATTCCTTACCATTGTATTATACATCATACGCAAATTGAGTGATTTTTAATGATTTATTCCAGGGCAATTTTTATCCGAATTGCTGTCGGGAATGGATTTTTAGTAACGTCAGTTATTCAATTTCTTGAGAAAAATAGTCCGACAGAGATGAAAGTACATTTTGTTATTATTTTCTTGCTTTGCGGAAGGTCATGCAAAATTTTTGCTCAAAATGGCGGACGGAAAATACGACATCCCGTCGGATTTGTTAAAATTGGCCACTTTCCTCTTTCCTGATTTGAATTCTAGTTGCCAATTGGTGTTCTTGGATAGTTACTCTATCTAAAGCAATAGAGTTTGTAATGAATTAATGCACAGAATTTAAATTCAGTGATCGTTAAGACGAGTGTTTGACAGAGGCTCCCCGCGCCCCCATATGAGATAAAATTTTTTTCTTTTCAAAAAAATCATCTACTAATCTGTAGGAAACTAATCCCAAAATCTGAACATTCTATCTCAAGTATTTCTGGTACATTGACTGAATGGGTTAAACAGTAAATACAGTGTGACTCTTATGCTGTAAACACACTTTTAGTGCTGTATTTATTTCCCAACAGTTGTGTACGTTTTTAGCTACTGTTTCCGTTTGTTTTAGAATTTTATAGTCTTACTAGGGTAAAGTGATATAATTTGGAATTAGTGTTACAAGTTGGACAATTCGCCGGTACAAGTTGGACATGGCTTTTTTCTTGATAAAATACAGTACAAAATTTGTTTTTAAGCACTAGAAACCAAATTATAAAACTAAAGCATTAAAAATATACAAATAAAAATGAAGTACTAAATTTATCAAGACAAAAAGCCTTGTCCAAATTGTACCATTATAGTTCAACTTGTACCACTTCACCCTATTGGGGTCTTCAATCTTACTGTACATACGAGTATCTTGAACTTATTTGACAAACTAAAATCGATTGTATTCGCACGACCGAGAGTATGATCAATTGTCACATTACCTCAATGTATTATTACACGCCTTTCTGTGGCTTCCAATTGGCAATAAAATTTCGTGGATTATTCTGTATGATTAATATAAATAATCCAGCGTATGAGTAATGAATCTATGGACGATTGAATGGTATATTTTCACAAACAATTCACAATTTTAATTTCATTATTTTACAAACTATTTGTATATACATTTGAGGTTTAATTGTGTGGGTTTATAAGTCTGAATAAATGATAGACTCCATTGAGTGAGAAAAAGACCACAGAAAAACACCATGCGACATGAATGGAATATGAAATGAGGCTGAAATGGGGAAAAAAATCCAAATAAACAATTTATTGTTTTATGGAGTTTCTTGTGACAAGCCATTCAAGTGGAGAAATATAATTCATTTATTCGTAATCACTGTGAAACAATTAGAGAGATATACGAAATCATTTATGACAATTCCAAACAGCCCAATTAATCGCACAATTTCCTCCAAACAAATTCCTCCATCATGACATTCACACAAAACCCGGGAGAGTTTGAAGACCCCCCCATGACAATGATGAAAAGTATATCAAACAATTTCAATGAATACATATCAACTTTATAAACTTACCTAATAAGATGACATCCTGTTAGCATATTTGGCGGCAAATCCATAAATTGCAACTTCCATTTTTGACTTTCTGAAGAGTAACTTTCTGAGCTTTGTTGAACTCTTATGTTTTCACCAAATGTATCGGTGAAAGAGATATTTGTCCGGATATATTTTGTCTTCTCACTCACACGCCGGCTTTTACTCGTTTTGGAACCAAGACAAATTTCCAGTATATGTGTACATATATGTATATATCTGTATCGGAAGAACCATTCGATGGATGGAAGAAAATGAAAGAGACATTTTCAGTTAAGATATTTTACGTGTAGAAATATAATTTGCATTTTCCACAACAGAAAATACTAATGGGAATACAAGCTCAATTTTGTGTGCTTCATAAGTCTGTGTTATAGAATTCACATGCTATACAACTGTGTTAAATTTAAATTCAACAATTAAACTGTGTTTTTGCTCGTGCTTGAGATGATTCCCCAAAAAACCATGAGATTCTAAGTAATTCAATTAGAAATTTAATTATATTGCGGTTTTGCAGCACTTTAAATATAATCTCGTTGGAATATAAATTTAAACAGTTTTAAAAACGTTCTAAAGATTTACAATAAGACATACAAAAAATTTAATCTTGCATTTTACTGCATATTTTCTTTCATTCAAGTAAACTAACTTCAATACTTTACAGATAAAACACGATGACAAATATTAATTAAAACAATTTGAAAGCTGTTTTTGATTATTCAACATTGATAATCCTATTGTCGATTTTGAGGTTACACATTAGACTAGATCATTTTACCCATTTTACCACAGATATGATGATAAGTATCATATATGATGATAAGTATTCTTTAGAACACATAACAATTATATGACCAATAAAACTTATTATGTTTTAACTAGTTATTAAATATTTGATATGCAAAATATTCAAACCGTTGATATAAAATTTAAATTGATGACATATTAGTTGGGTTATAGGTTTAAAATCGATAATTAATCAGTTTCATTAGTACAATAAATTGTTTTAATGGGAGGCATTACAATTATTCAGATAATGAAAATAAAATTTAATCAGTGGGAACTAAATAAATATTTAAATTATTATAATAATTTTGTTCAAATTAGGACTTTTATAATCAGCGCATTTTATTGAAATTATATTGTAGCAATATTTTAATCTAAATCGGTCTACACACCGTATTGTGTAGATCTAGTCCCAAGCGAGTGGCCTTCAAAGCTGAAGCCAATTTCTTAATTTCACATACAGATGCGTATGGAAATTTTTCTGCACTCGTGACCGTTACTCGATTTATGTAAAAATTGAGATGTACCTTGTGTACAAGACTCTGGTCCTTGTAAAGAAGGATAAATATATTATATTTCTGTCTAAATGCGTTCTTGTTCTGAGAAGTGTAAGCTGAGTTTAGGATAAATTTGTGAATTGGCTTCAAACAGCTCCATATAAAAAAGACACTTCGCCGGGGGGGGGGGGGGGGGTAGGTGTCTCGCAAGCGAAATTTCTAGGCATTACTAGAGGTGGGCAGGGAATTTTAAATTGAATTTTAAGACGGTTTTACAAAAAGGTGATAGATCGAACTAAGACCAACAATAGGACCAAGAAGTCTAACTATATAGTGTAAGGCTCTTATGGCCGTAGAGTTTCGTCGTATGATGCAAGTGTCCCAAATTTGACCAGTCTTTATAGGTCACTTTTTAGGGTATTACTGGTATTACTACTTCCACTGAATGCAATTGGAAACCCATTAATTTTAGAAAAAAATCCGGGTGACCTATAAAGACTGGTCGAATTTGGGACACTTGCTTCATATAACGAAACTCTACGGCCATAAGAGCTTTACACTACATAGGGTAGAGTCAGCCCTTTTCGCCATGTAAGCACTTTTTGGCCACCTAAGATAAAACAACTAATTTAAAGAATTTAATAATAAATGGCACTTCTACACTCATAATATGGTCTATTCTACTATTTTAATGGGTTATCACGTCCCTTAATTATTTAAAACTCATTTTAAAATAAGTGGCGAAAAGTACTGAAACAACAACAATTGGTTAAAATGCAAATTTTTCAATGAGATTCACTAAAATTCTCGAAAAGTGTCCTAGATATTTAGATAGATGTTGATTCAAAGTATCGTTATACAATAATTCATTTTAGTCTGACAGAAATTTTACACCTAAGGAGGCCATGAAAGCTTAAGGGTGGCGAAAAGTACTGACTCTACCCTAGTTAGACTTCTTGATCCTATTGTTGGTCTTGGTTCGATCTATCATCTTTTTGTAAAACAGTCTTAAAATTCAATTTAAAATTCCCTGCCCACCTCTATTAATTTTGTTTTCTTTATTGACTGTCACAAACAAAAAGCATATAACTACTAACGGTCTCTTTCTCTCCCACTTTTTCGGACTCTTCTTCTTCTTTTGAATGTCATAACAAATTGAATTTAGTTTAGTCTAATTTTGAGACCAAAAGAGCTTGATAGAAATATGCAAATTTTTTGAGAAAGAAAGGGACGCGAATTATGATTCGATAAAATTATACCGAGCTAATACGTGTGCCAGAGACATAAAAAATTAAATTTGATCAGTAAAATTTTGACAGTAAAAAGCTTAATAGTTTACAAAGAAATTTAATTTATATTTTTAACATACAGGGTAAATTAAGATAATTCAAAACCTGCTCCAAATGGAAATTTTTCGCTACTCTAAATGGAAACGTCATTGTTTTCACGATAAATACAGTACTAAATTATTATATTTATATATTTTCTATACCACAGTTTCATTATTTAGTTAATTTCGCTCCAAATAAAGTGAAAATCAATTCATATTCACAAATTTTAATATGTTAATTTCTCAGAAAAATTAAAAGTGTACCTTTTCACCATCGAATTTTTCATCGATCGTCAATGTTTTCCAATGAAAAACACAATGAGGTGACTGTTGTTTATTCGTTTTGTTTAACATTTATGTCATATTTATGGATAATTTTAGTTAAATTAAGTGCTAATCTTTATTGTTAACGGTACGTGAAGTTTTCAAACGATATAATTACCTATTTCGTGAACAAAAAGGGTTTTTTTCTGAAGTGTCTGCAAATGCTTCAATATAGGAAACCCCGGAAATATGATTTTTTTTAGAGAGATTTTCTTATTGTTCTAAATGGTAAAGGAGAAAAGACCAGGAATAAGAACAAATCCTGCACTCAAGAGCAACTCAACAAGGTTTTGGAATCCTTTTGTCGCGGTTTCACTTCCACTGTTTGTCTCCAATTAGAAAATTTACCTTGTCTCCATTTGGATTAATTTGTTTCCAGTAGCAGCATTTTACACTTGCGTTTTTTTCTTGTATTTAAGAAGTTTTCAAATTATATCTAAAGAATTTTCACTAAACAGTGACATTCTAGAAGAGTCAAGGATCAAATTTATGTAATTCTCTTCAGAAAAAAATATGAACTTAATGTGTTGAATCTTCTGTCAAAGTTAAAGCGTCTGAAAATGGTTTTGAATTAGGACATTTACCCTATAATGCTTTAATATAAAATAATAATTAATTTTTTCTACCTTTGCCAAAACTTATAATAAGAATTTCACTGTTTTTAAAATTCAAGATTTAATTACTTTTAATATTTTTCTTAAGATATTTAATGTTATAGTTTTTTTTACAGTAACATTTTAATATTTAAAATTCAAAAATGAAAATTGGATCCAGTTTAACGTTTAACGGAAAAGATAAACTATGATAGGTTTCAATTTTCCGACGCAAACACTTATTATACAAAGCCTGTGATTTACTACTGAGTATAATAACCGTCAAACGTATCATTGAATATTGGAAAGCTTTCTCACCACAAATACATCATCCTCTCTATCAAATAGATTAAAATGTTTTGCAGCATTTATAGAAAATGTCCAATAGGGAGGTAAAAGTTTCTTTCAGGGAAAATTGAGTATAAAGTTAGTTGGGGACACCACATGGTTGAATGTCACTGACTGATAGTTAGAGAATATGATTTTGAGTAAAGCATTTACTTTTTCTGTGAACTAGTTATGGGAAAAATGGCAAGTTGTGTCCAATTTGTGAAAAACTGGTTCAGTTGATCTTTCAATAGAGACAGTCAAACTACTTTCCATATGGTGAGAAAAAGAATTAATTGGAATCTAACTTGTGACAGTCACAATTTTACACCCCATACTATTTTTCCTTTTTTTTTTTTAGATAGATGCAACCCCCTCTCTATTTGGCACCTTTTCTATGGCATACATACATATATTATTCTGTGCAGAAAAGTATTGGTGAGTGGGTGAGCCATATGTTGGTATATAGAATAGAGAGCATGAGGTGGAGATGGTTATTTGAAAAACACCCGCGTGAAAACAATCTGCGGGTACCAACTGATATGTTCCCGGATGGTACGTTTTCCATCAATTTTGCTGCCCCTGCAGCAACTAACGGTGATATAATTGGTATTGGGGACAATTTTTCAAAAAAAACTCTCAACATTTCACTATTTTGTGCTACAACATGGCAGATTTTCCTGCCAAATGCCCATACATTTCTCGATCGCTAACATTATATTGATCACTGAGGTGATCATTTTTCATGCGTCACTGGATACATGATTTCAATTGTACATCATGTATGTGAGTGTTGGGAAAATAGATTGATTGTGTGTTTCACCTACAAGGTATAGACGCAGACACAGCATTTCTTAAACATTGCCGAGATCTTCGACGCCAGCCAAGTCAGAGTCCCCAATAAGGAATTTATTTGAGCTCACACAACTTAATTATACAGTAAATTGCGCAAAAAAAATTCGCGCCAAGAGCAAGTGATCTTTCTGCAAATTGAACATGAGGGGATGGAATGTGTAGAGCAAATTCACGGAATATCATATCGTGGTAAAATTAATCAGTGTGAAATTTTATCTGTTTAATATTCACGGTCAAAGTACCACGCATTATTTATTTGAAAATCTTTTACAAGAAAACACAGCTTTTGTGATCAAATTCACCAAAAATACTACTGAATTCCAAAGAAAAAAATCAGCTTTTAGACATGTCATACTATAATAAGCCCGCAATGGCTACATATGACTTTAGACTCTAATAGTGTTAAAGAATTCCAAGGGAAACTATTGGATTGATTTAAATATACACTATTCTAGCCAAAAAATAAGAATTTTATGAATTAAATGTTACAGTCTTAAAAATATGAAAAGAAAACTCAGACATTTTTTATTCGAGTGCCCCTTCCGGAGTAGGGGAAACTGGGGCACCACCAAACACGGGGTACCACCAAACACTGCGATTTTTTAATCGGATATTGGATATCAGAGGATAAGACCGATAGGAATTTATAGGCACTATAGGGATGCTTGTACACTGAAGGAATGATCGAGATAGTCCAAGTAGTTTAGAAATAAAAATTAGTATTTGGTGGTACCCCGTGTTTGGTGGTGCCCCAGTTTACCCTATACTTCTAAGGCGGAATACATTAAAATAATATTGTTAGTTTGCAAAGAACGATTTTCACCACTAGGACAGTAGTCGCATAGTAAGTATAAATATTAATACATCATTAAATCTCTGGTAGTGCAACTAATAATAAATTTAGGAGAAAGTTCTCATGCTTTACACGGTCTCAAGCTTCATAATCACTAAATTTTCCTATGTTTTTCAATAAATGTGATCCATCGTACCCATATTTTAAAAACTAGAAATAGAGGAAAGTGTCGTGTTTTTAAAATTATGGAGGATTCACATTTATTCAGAAACATAGGAATCATTTAGTCATTATAAAGTTTGGGACCGTGCAAAGCATGAACACTTTCCCCTATCTTAAGTTGCAAAGTTACAGTAGAGCCTCGCTATAGTCCATATTTGGTTCCAGATTTGACACTTGGGTCGCACTATAGTCCATGTCATTTTTTAAAATTATCAACGACTTTTAGTATTGAAATTGCTCGACTACTTCCACTTTCTTTGCGATTGTGGTACTTGTTCTCGCTCTCTTCATCATGGATCACAATTAGCACAACTATCCAATAAAGTTCCCGAAAAATATTAAAATAATTATGACAACATTGCATGTCGTGTACTAAAAAACATAACCTAACTTAAAATCAGTGTTTTGGAATCAACGGTCGATAAATTGTGGACTATAGAGCGATGGCTTATAACGAGATTCTACTGTATAATTTTTTTTGTTTTAGCTTAACTGTTTCAAATATTAATTTATAGATATTTGATTAATTTTTCTATAAATATTTTAATTCCTCTGTAACTAAAACGTGAGATTTAAATGACCAAATTAACAAAATATTGATCAGTCTATTTTTATCCTGATACGGGTACCAGTCTGAAAGCTTAACCCAGTTTCCGAAAATCTCGAAAATAAAAAAAACTGTTTTAGTGATTTTTCACCATCTAATGGATCTTTCGCCCTTAATAACCAATGATAAGCCAAAAATTTCCCAACAATCTTCACCAATAAAAAATTACAGAAGTTAAGTCTTAAGGTATGAACCCAGTAGAACTTTAGTATTTAAAGTAAATCCTACAAGCTATTCATAAAATTAAAACCAAGGATTAATCTTAAATAGTGATAATATGAATTATGAATTATGAATTATTACTCAACTTTGTGCTTAATATTGACGCTTTGCTATTTAATCCTGTCAGGACTATTAGTTCATAAATGTATTACACAAAAGAAAAAAGATGTCATAGATTATATGTAGGGTGAAATGGGGCAGCTTTAAAATTGAGCTTTTTCTCTTATTCTTAAAAGGAATTGAGCCTTAGTATGATGGTATTTCGCTTTGCAATTGGTTCGTTGAGGTAAATTATATCACAATAAGGTCCAGTCTCATTTAAAAATAAGAGAAAAAGACCAATTTCAAAGCTGCTCCACTTCTAAGGTATCCCACTTCCTTCTAGATTAGAAAAAATGCTCAATGAATATCAATTTTATTGCTCTAACTCAAAGAGAGAGAGCAGTATAATGAGTTTTTTCAACTTGTTACCGTTCTGGAGTTAAAACGGTAAGAGATATCAAGTTGCAATCTGTGATGACCCCACCATAAAAATAAACATTTTTTAGAGAAATTTAATCTCCTTTCTCGAAAACTGCTTCAGTAATTTCCTTTATTTTCGGATATGTTTTGGAAATAGTTCATATGAAAATTTCGTCCATGGACACTTATGATCGAAAAAATTTTCAATATCTAATTTTCGAATGTCAAAATTATACCATTTTAGAGGACCTATTTTTTATCCGATTTGCTTAAGCTTGGAAAATAAACGGAAAATGAAAGGGAAAATTAAATTCCGCAAAGCTAGGACGCTTTCTCATCTCGTTTAAAAAAAAATGAATTGTCAGTGCGTAAAAAACTAAATATTGTTGGCAAAACGGAGAATTAAGAAATTATAAACAATATTAAGAGCTCATATAAATTTTTTGAAGTAATTTCTTATCAATTTTTAGTTTTTTTCTATCCAAAATGGAATATTTTATAGATTAAAAATATTTTTGCATTCAGGAAAATGGGGCATTTTTCTTATATAACTTTATATCATACACTAATTCTTTTCTGCACATGATTATATTACTATATAGAAGAGCTCATTGAAAAAATAGTTTTCTTCTGATAAACATTTCTGCAAGCTATAAATGGGCAGAAAATTCAGAAACTTCTAAAATTATTGCCAGGAACATATTGATGCACGCAAGGAATCTTTAATATTTAATATTTTGCTCAAATATATTTCGAAATAAAAAGGCGTCCCATGTAATAAAGGGCTTACTTAATGACATGAAAACTGTTTAGGAAGTCCTCTTCCTAAAGTCTACCGACCTCTCGATACTTGATAAGTATAATGTATACCGCTTTACAACACAGAGAAAAATTTTGAGTTAGAAAAAATTAAGAAACGTGGTTTTGAATCAAGAGTACAAGAATTTCAAACTATTTTCCCCTATAATTGAGATATTTTGCGCTTGAATTTCTCTAAAAGAGTATGATAGTTTAAAAAATAGAATAAATTGTGCTTAATAATAGGAGAACAGTGGGTTTGATTTTAGAGAATCGTAGTTTTAAACACTGATAGAGCATACAGAAGTTTTAAAGTTAGAAGGTCATGGTTTTGATTTTAGAGTATAGAGGTTTCGAGTTAAGACTATTTTGGTTTTGATCTTAGCGAAATCATCGTTTCGAAATAAGAGTATAGTGGTTTTGAATTCTATTATACTATTATGGTCTTGATTTTAGAGTATTGTGGTTTTGATTTTAGAAACTTATGGGTGTGATTTTAGAGTATCGTGGTTTTGATTTTAGAGTATCGTGGTTTCGATTTTAGAGCATTGTGGTTTTGATTTTAGAAACTTATGGTTTTGATTTTAGAAACTTTTGGTTTTGATTTTAGAGTATCATGGTTTTGATTTTAGAGTATCATGGTTTTGATTTTAGAGTCTCATGGTTTTGATTTTAGAGTATCAGGGTTTTGATTTTAGAGTCTCATGGTTTTGATTTTAGAGTATCGTGGTTTTGATTTTAGAGCATTGTGGTTTTGATTTTAGAAACTTATGGTTTTGTTTTTAGAAACTTATGGGTTTGGTTTTAGAAACTTATGGTTTTGATTTTAGAGTATTATGGTTTTGATTTTAGAAACTTATGGGTTTGATTTTAGAAACTTATGGGTTTGATCTTAGAGTATCATGGTTTTGATTTTAGAAACTTATGGGTTTGATTTTAGAAACTTATTGGTTTGATTTTAGAGTCTCATGGTTTTGATTTTAGAGTATCAGGGTTTTGATTTTAGAGTCTCATGGTTTGATTTTAGAGTATCGTGGTTTTGATTTTAGAAACTTATGGTTTTGTTTTTAGAAACTTATGGGTTTGATTTTAGAAACTTATGGTTTTGATTTTAGAGTATGATGGTTTTGATTTTAGAGTATCATGGTTTTGATTTTAGAAACTTATGGTTTTGATTTTAGAAACTTATGGGTTTGATTTTAGAAACTTATGGGTTTGATTTTAGAGTATCATGGTTTTGATTTTAGAGTATTATGGTTTTGATTTTAGAGTATCAGGGTTTTGATTCTAGAAAAACCATAATACTCTAAAATCAAAACCATAAGTTTCTAAAATCAAAACCATGATACTCTAAAATCAAAACCATAAGTTTCTAAAATCAAACCCATAAGTTTCTAAAATCAAAACCACAATGCTCTAAAATCAAAACCACAATACTCTAAAATCAAAACCATGATACTCTAAAATCAAAACCACAATACTCTAAAATCAAAACCACAATACTCTTAAATCAAAACCATGATACTCTAAAATCAAAACCACGATACTCTAAAATCAAAACCATGATACTCTAAAATCAAAACCACAATACTCTAAAATCAAAACTATGATACTCTAAAATCAAAACCACAATACTCTAAAATCAAAACCACAATACTCAAAAATCAAAACCACAATACTCTAAAATCAAAACCATGATACTCTAAAATCAAAACCACGATACTCTAAAATCAAAACCATGATACTCTAAAATCAAAACCACAATACTCTAAAATCAAAACTATGATACTCAAAAATCAAAACCACAATACTCTAAAATCAAAACTATGATACTCTAAAATCAAAACCACGATACTCTAAAATCAAAACTATGATACTCAAAAATCAAAACCACAATACTCTAAAATCAAAACTATGATACTCTAAAATCAAAACCACAATACTCTAAAATCAAAACCACAATACTCAAAAATCAAAACCACAATACTCTAAAATCAAAACTATGATACTCTAAAATCAAAACCACGATACTCTAAAATCAAAACCATGATACTCTAAAATCAAAACCATGATACTCTAAAATCAAAACCACAATACTCTAAAATCAAAACCACAATACTCTAAAATCAAAACCACAATACTCTAAAATCAAAACCACAATACTCTAAAATCAAAACCACAATACTCTAAAATCAAAACTATGATACTCTAAAATCAAAACCACGATACTCTAAAATCAAAACCATGATACTCTAAAATCAAAACCATAATACTCTAAAATCAAAACCATGAGTTTCTAAAATCAAAACCATGATACTCTAAAATCAAAACCACGATACTCTAAAATCAAAACCATAAGTTTCTAAAATCAAAACCATGAGTTTCTAAAATCAAAACCATGAGACTCTAAAATCAAAACCCTGATACTCTAAAATCAAAACCATGATACTCTAAAATCAAAACCATAATACTCTAAAATCAAAACCATGAGTTTCTAAAATCAAAACCAAGATACTCTAAAATCAAAACCATGATACTCTAAAATCAAAACCACAATACTCTTAAATCAAAACCATGATGCTCTAAAATCAAAACCACAATAATCTTAAATCAAAACCATGATACTCTAAAATCAAAACCACAATACTCTACAATCAAAACCACAATACTCTAAAATCAAAACCACAATACTCTACAATCAAAACCACAATACTCTAAAATCAAAACCACAATACTCTAAAATCAAAACCATGATACTCTAAAATCAAAACCACAATACTCTAAAATTAAAACCACAATGCTGCAGAATCATCACCACAATAGTCTAAAATCAAATCCTCAATACTCTAAAAGAATTCAAAACCACAATAGACCAACATCAAAACCAAAGTACTCTAAAAGCAAGACAATAATATTCTAAAATCAAAACCATATTAGTCTTAAATATTTCAGATTAAGCAACATACTTCAGTGGAGATGAATTCCGATTGGAAAAGTTTATATAAAAATATCGAAATAAGACAGACTATGAGAGGTTCTAAGCCTTGATACTCTAAAATCAAAACCATTATACTCTTAAATATTTCAGATTAAGCAACATACTTCAGTGGAGGTAAATTCCGATTGGCAAAGTTCATATAGAAAATTGAAATGAAAGATGCATATGAGAGTTTCATGGAAGTGAATACGCGCGCATCATATGCATCACGTGGAAAAAGGTAAAGAATGAAATATATAACATTCACAAAAAAACCCTCAAATTGCCTTGATTCAAAACCTCAGAATACTCTACTTTCAGAACCAGCAATACTCGACAATCAACACAGCAAACACTCTAAAATCAAAACCATGGTACTCTAAAATCAAAACCATGGTACTCTAAAATCAAAACCATGGTACTCTAAAATCAAAACCATGGTACTCTAAAATCAAAACCATGGTACTCTAAAATCAAAACCACGATACTCTAAAATCAAAACCATAAGTTTCTAAAATCAAAACCACAATACTCTAAAATCAAAACCATAAGTTTCTAAAATCAAACCCATAAGTTTCTAAAATCAAACCCATAAGTTTCTAAAATCAAAACCATAAGTTTCTAAAATCAAACCCATAAGTTTCTAAAATCAAAACCACAATGCTCTAAAATCAAAACCACAATACTCTAAAATCAAAACCATGATACTCTAAAATCAAAACCATGGTACTCTAAAATCAAACCCATAAGTTTCTAAAATCAAACCCATAAGTTTCTAAAATCAAAACCATAAGTTTCTAAAATCAAAACCATAAGTTTCTAAAATCAAAACCATGATACTCTAAAATCAAAACCATGGTACTCTAAAATCAAAACCACGATACTCTAAAATCAAAACCATAAGTTTCTAAAATCAAAACCATGATACTCTAAAATCAAAACCATGGTACTCTAAAATCAAAACCATGGTACTCTAAAATCAAAACCACGATACTCTAAAATCAAAACCATAAGTTTCTAAAATCAAAACCACAATACTCTAAAATCAAAACCATAAGTTTCTAAAATCAAACCCATAAGTTTCTAAAATCAAACCCATAAGTTTCTAAAATCAAAACCATAAGTTTCTAAAATCAAACCCATAAGTTTCTAAAATCAAAACCACAATGCTCTAAAATCAAAACCACAATACTCTAAAATCAAAACCATGATACTCTAAAATCAAAACCATGGTACTCTAAAATCAAACCCATAAGTTTCTAAAATCAAACCCATAAGTTTCTAAAATCAAAACCATAAGTTTCTAAAATCAAAACCATAAGTTTCTAAAATCAAAACCATGATACTCTAAAATCAAAACCATAAGTTTCTAAAATCAAAACCATGATACTCTAAAATCAAACCCATAAGTTTCTAAAATCAAACCCATAAGTTTCTAAAATCAAACCCATAAGTTTCTAAAATCAAAACCACAATGCTCTAAAATCAAAACCACAATACTCTAAAATCAAAACCATGATACTCTAAAATTAAAACCATTTTTGCTACAAATTCAAAACTATTTTTCTCTAAATTTAAGAGTAAAAAATTCTAAATTCAAAGCTACTGAATTTCAAAACCATCGTACTCTAAAATTTAAGAAAATGCTCTTATAGAAATTTTTTCTTAATTTAAGCGAAATTTAAGAAAAAAATTGCTTGGAGCAAAATCGAACCCTTAGTTAGAGTATTTTTTTCTTGAATTTAGAGGGTAATTTTTCTCTGTGAATGTAATGAAACTAGTTAATTTATATGGTAGTAAAATGGTTATAAATACGTAAGACTGTTAGCTATGCCAAACTATGATTGAAAGTATGATTTTAGCATAACTTTTATTCAATCAACCAGTGAATCCTTTTTAATTTTTCCAATTTTCAATCTCGCTTTACGAAAAATGAGTGAAAATGAGCGAAATATAAATTATTCAAAGAAACTTTACGGCAAGAAGCAAAGTTCCTTCCGGAATTTTTCCTGAATTTTCTTTCTCTTAATAAATTTCTCTATTTTATTAACGTGGTAAGCAGTGTGGTCGAAATCATGCCCTGCAACTTTTATCTCAGTTTTACCATTTCATAAACCAGGATGTAATTTCGACTGCATTATTTTAACTCCCTGTGTTTAACTTCCCAATTTTTAATTGCGCTTGAGGAAAAATTGATGAAAATATGCATAATGTTTTGAAAGCCTTCCATAAAAAAATGAAAAACATTTAATTTTCAAAAAGTTAGAACTTTTTAAATGTTATTGGTACTTATAAAAACGTGATTAAACTTTTTCACAAATTGTTGAGCAAATTTTAAAATTTTCTTTCTGAAGTATTATCCACGGGTAATTAAAATATTTATTGCTAAAAGTTGTACATATTAAAATAAATATGTATAAGGATTATTTTTAAATAACAAATACTCCTTTTTGAAAGTTGTTTCTTGTTGTTCCAAAATGTTTATGGGGTGACTCAATTCTTATATTAAAATACATAAGCTATCAAATTCCTTTCAATCTTCTAGTAAACTTCTCACGTCAGAACTTTGTTTTGTGCACTTCGTGACCCTAAGGAACTCCCACACTAAATGACGAGTGTTCGATTCCTCTTAATGTCAGGAAATTTTCTCTATTCTCTAACCTGCTATTTCGTACTAATATTTTACCTCCCTAATTTCAAGCCCTACCCCGAATATGTGAATGACGGAAAATTACATACTGTCATAAGATACAAAGGTATTTCTTCTCCTCATCCTCTTTGTTATCTTTTAAGTTCATATAACTGGTTGAAGTTAACTCGTAAAATATAAAGTTCTGCCATATTTTGCTTAGTATCAAAAATCTGTTATATTTTCCATTATTTTCTGTGATAAGGCAGGGGAAGGAGCAGAACCATATTAATATGGATTTAAGTTATTGTTTAAATCGCTATGCATTTTCTTTTGTGAAAAAAAACGCTATCACGATAATCTGTGTTAACATGAAGTACAATGCTTATCAGTGTTGCTTTCTAAGAAACATTCATGTTTAATTTGTGCTGTGAGTGAAATTTTGTCTGTTGGACTAACAAACAAGAAGCATAATTTGTAATGGTTCAATTGAGAAGAAATTAATGCCCTCCCCGAAATAGAAAATTAATATCTTCAGCTACTCGTCGTATATATATAGATAATTGTGGGAGACACACCGAAAGCGAAAACAAAATCAGATGGAGAGTGATGGAGATGAAGAAGCATTTTTTTGAGTGCAGCTGATTTCTTCAGTGATGTTGCAAGCAAAAGTTTATTGTTTTTTCAACACTTTTTTTTTCTTAAGATGTTTCATGATGGGAAAATAAGTGAATTTAGTCGCACAATAAGTGTGAAATATTGCGTTCTCAGGAGGAATTGAGAAATATGCCAAAAAGTAAATTGTGAACTTCCAATTGAGTGTAACTATGGCTAATATAAAATGGCACGATTCTCTAAATTCCACTGCGTCACAAAACTTATGAAACACACTCTTCTTAATGTATTCTATCATTTATTGTTATTATGTTTATTTGCCGGAGGACAAACCATCGCGATTCGCGATATATTTTGAGAATTTCCATTTATTGAATTTTGTATCAGGAAGAGTAAATGAGAGAGCAAGAAAAGGCAAACAAAACTGGAAATCACGAAAATATATAAATATATAGGAATGATGGAATTATGTACCTCCGATCTATTTTAATTTATATCTCTGTATTGCCTGTTTTAGGCGATAATTTCAACTATGCACATACAAATACACTTCAGAGAGATATGCTAATATCCACAAAATTCAATGCGAAGTTTCTCGCAGTAATTGCTTTCCACTGAAACTCCTGACTCTTTTTTTTTTTAAATGCACAAATATACACTAATTAATATATTATTTTGCACACGAAAGTATCGCGATATTTCCGAGGAAATTCCCACAAAACACAGTCCATGAACTTCTTTTTTTTTTGTTCCTCGTCAAACGAACAAAAATTTCACTGATCGCTAAAATTTCAAAACGAATTTCATGAGTTTTTTTTTTACAAATTCCTTTTTGGATCTCTCTGACCCCTAAAATTTGATATGACTTGGGCACAAAAGATGTTTTTTTTTTTCCTTTCACACGCGAATTTTATGTCCACGTTCCCGCGAGTTCTCTGATAAACTAAAGACGAAACGGTGAATGGAGTATATTGGACGGTTGTGGGTCGAATTAAATGCCGAGAGAGAAAAAGAGCGGGAAAGCGAGAAAACTCTCTCTGGCACTCGCGGTCTTTTGGGCTGGAATGCGCTGGAATGAAACTGTTAGATGTCCATTCACATCCACTAGCTGAAGCGAGAGAAACAGAATTGCTGGAACACTTCCAAGTTGGAACACTTCCATGAAGAAGAAAAAGATAACCCAAGCTCCCTGACATACTTGTTGCAGACGGACTGAGTGAGTGAGACGAATCCCATTGGCATTCAAGCACTTCTTGTAGCTCAGCTTCCAACATCTTCACTTGGAACACCATGCCCAAGATGACGCTCTTACCACAATTAAATAAAACTTGTATTTAATATCAATCAACAGGTGGGAGTCTTTTATTCCCGTGGAGATTTCCCTTAGGTACTTACTATCCCCATTTTGAAGCACTGATTTTATGAGTAACATTTTTAACTGAGATTTTTTGGAATTTCTTTAAGAATAGGGGAAGTGGGGCAGCTGTGATATTGGGCTTTTTTCTGCCATTTTAAAATTAAACTGGACTTTATTATGTTATAATTTAGCTCAACAAACCAAATGCGAAGCTAAATTGTATCACGATAAGGACAAATTCAAATTAAAAATAGGAGTAAAAAGACTAATATTAAAGGTGCACCAATTTAAAGGAGCCCCATTTCTCCCTATAAGTAGAAAAAAATGACAAGGTGTCCATTCTTTGCGAGATACTCGATACAAGAAATAAAACTCTGTGTGGATTTTTTTTTTCACTCAATCAGAGTCTATAAAAATTTACTTCCGATTTAAGGGAAAGCGCGCTACCATTGGACGACTCAAGCTTCGATCAATTAATTTTTTAAATGTGTTTTAAATTAAATTTGGCCCATTGTAATATTATGTTTTAATAGCTGGTCCAATGCCTCATATTTCCAGAAAAGACCTATGGGTTAAATTCATTAGGAATATAGAAAAAAAGGTGTCCAAAGCTTGAGTTGTCCGAAAGTAGCGCAGTTTTCCCTAAACTGATTCATAAATGATCAGAAAACATCCCAAAATTTAAAATTTAAGAATTCTTTACCTTTTTACCATGAAACAACCTTCATGCATATTAGCTGTGAAATAGTCTTACAGAACTTCAACATTTTGACATTGAAAAATTGGTAGAAGGAATGAAACAAAGTTTTTTTTTGTATTGTTGGAAAAATGTTCATCACGACTATTTTTACATCATATCCAAAAATAAAAAATAAATAAATCGCTGAAGCTGTTTTCGAAATAAAACCAAAAACACAATTCATATTGGTGGTTGATCTTTGACTTTGAAAAACTCAAAATTTTAAATAAAAGAAATAGCTGGAGACTTCGAGAAAACCTATAAAACATGGTTTTGATGCGCTAGAAAGTTTAGGGAGAAGAAAATGAAAAAAAAGACTTCAGAAAATATAAATTTATGGGGGGTCATCGAAAACAAGGCGATATCTTTCACCATTTAACATATAGCAATAACAAGCGTAAGAACAATTAAGAAAAAAATTAAGAAACATAAATCAGCTATTTAGTTATTTATATCAAAATTAAACCGGTGCACGTCGGTCGGTTTAAAAAAAAATTAAAATAAAATTTTAATCGATTCGCTTGAGAATTAGTCTCGAGAGGGATTTAACTTTAATCTTAAAAGGCTTAAAGAATCGCTTATTTAGACAAAATATTTACCTGGACTTTTACCAAAACTTGTCCAAAATTAAAAGAAATCACTGGAAAATTTAAAAAAAAGTCACCTTTGAGTTTCAGACCTGGCCTGAAAACTGGCTCAAAATTAATTTATAATTAAATTACAGAAAAAAAATTATAAGTTCATAATTGGTTCATATCCGGTCGCTTCTCTCACTACCGTGTTAGAACTTATTCTTTTTTCAATCAACTATATTTTATTTCTTGAATAAATATTAAGATTACATTTAGATAACAAGATAAGACTACAATTCAATAATTTTATAAGAGTAATGCTTAATTTATTCGGATCAAATTAGTATGATTCTTGGAAAAACTTAAAATCTAAAATTATTCAAAGCGAATTTTAAAAGATTACCACCAACAACAAGAGAAAGAGGTACGCTCTGCCTCGATTTCCTCTATGTGCATCATTTGCTTAAAATCATTTCTTCAAACTGTTACGCAAAATCAAAATTTAAAAGTTCTCTACTAAACATGTCTTCCAACCGATTGCAAGAAATATGGATTCATTAGAAAGGTTTTGGAATTTCAAATAAATCTGTATAGATTTTAATTCAATTAATTTTCATCTCATTTTTCTTTTTTAGCTCCTTTCCATGCACCCATTGCGGTCTAAGTGACAATTACAACCTCAGGACTTTACCAGTTGTTAATACTGTTTTTTCTTAAATAAAATTCAGTGGTACTATCATACTACTGAGCTCATTTAGACAGGGGCATGACATTACTTATGTTTCCCATATGTTTTTAGCGCGCCGAAAAAACTTTTTGGTTTATTAGCTTTTTTCTGTCAGTGTAGAATGAATTATCAAAAATACTAATACAAAATAAAAGACAATTTAATAACGAAGACGCAACCGAAAACCCCAAATTGGCAACCTACGTAGTTTTGAAGATATCTCATGAAATGTGTACGAAAACAGGAAAAAATTTACACTAAAATCGGTCACATTTTTCAGAGCTAATATCACCCTCTGCTTTTAGACAACATTTCAAGTGACTTAACATTTAAGTTAGTTCAGTTCAATTGTGAATTAGTAAACATAAAAGAATGATACAGTAGAACTAAATTGTGAAATGTTTAACGAGTAGTGGTGTTATTTTTCATGAGTTAAACCTCTAAAGAAATTAACGAATCTACCCTTTCATTGTAAAATAAAGGGACCTAAAGATTCAAATTTAATTAGTGTCATATCAACTAAAAATATCCTTTAAATTTTTAACGAGTCTTAAAAAGGTAATTCGGATTCTCTAGATAAATTTCTTAAATTTTAAAGTTTCTAATTTCATTGAATTTTAAAAGTGGAAAAGAAATGAATTTTACAATAAATGGAGATACTAAACATCTTTAAATTTTCTTTAATTCATAAAGTTAATTGGGAAAATCTTCAAAACTTTTAAATACCGAAAAAATTGAGGCAAATTGGAATAGACTAAAAATATATCATATTAGGTGAGATTCTTAACAATCTCACCTACTATAATCCTAACAAAATTTCATGTCGTCCGATCGACCTCAAATTTGGCCAAAATGTGTTTTGCCACTTCCTGATTCCGAATATATATGTGGCTAAGTTACGTTCCCGGCCGGCCGGCCGGCCGGCCGGCCGCTCTTTGGAGCTTAATAGCTCCTAAACTAAAAAAGATATCGACTTGCGGTTTTCGGCAAAGGTTATATATCGGGTGAAAATTGCAACTTGGTGCATAGACCCCCCACCCCCCACCCCTCCTTCCGCCATTTTGAAGACACCCCTTTTTTGTTTTCTCAATAGCTCCGCCCCTATGGCATTCAGCGGACTCAAATTTTAGTATGTTATAGCTGGGCCTTAGAGCTTTCCATCAATACCAAACTTAAGGTCCCCCGACCCCCCTGACCCGAGCTATAAGGGTCCAAAAAAAATTTCTTAAAATGGCCATAACTCCGGTTCTAATTGTCAGAATTTAAAAAGTGAGGGCTTTTTGGAAAGCTCTCGTGAAACACCACTTCCCCTTCTAACATCGCAAGTTCATAAAACCACCGCTAGGGGCGCTTTTTTTAAAAAGAAAATTTTTAAATCTTAAAAGTTAAATAACTCAAAAATTCCATTGTGCATCGGGCTGAAAATTTAGTATGTTGTAGCCGTTGATTATACCTATCAAACAAAAAAAACCTTAAGTCGATCCATAACCCCTGACCCGAGCTATAAGGGGTCAAAATTCGAACATTGACCGGCCTCTATCTCCGGTTCTAATTAACATAGCGACCTAAATTTTACCTTTTTGGTTTCGTCTCGATGAGCACTTTCAGATGTAAGTTCAAAAAGTCACCACAGGTGGCGCTGTGATAGCGTCAAAATTCATCGAAATTCAAAGTCACTTTTCTCAAAAACGGCATTGTGCAAGTTAATGAAATTTTAATATGTTGTAGTCCAGTCTGGGACGTTTCCAAAATGGTGCGTATGTGCGCTGTGGTTTCAATAGAACCGGAGATATGAGGGGTCAAAGTTCACAAAATTCAAAAAATCATATCTTCGGTTCTATGTGACCGATTTTGATGAATGAGGGCTTAAACGAAAGATCTCACCAAATGCTACAACTTTCTAGAATATTTGAACTTCGTGGGACCAACACCAGGGGCGCCACAGTCGAAAAACCAATTTCAATATCACATAACCTCAATTATCTCGACTGTCACTGAACCGATTTTGATGATTACTTCGACATAATTGTAGAGGACATTTGTCTCTACATTTCGTCCATACATCATTTTCCACTCAGACTACGCTATCACTCCGATTTTGCCGTTTAAGTGTGAAAAAATTGATTTTTCCAATAATAACGCTTTGAAATCACTCAGATGCCAATTTGACTGCCTCTACTCCACCAAGACACTTAAAATAGGGGTTTAAATGGAAAGTCCCGCAAAATACAACAATTCTTTGATATAGTTGAAGTTCAACAAATGACTACTTGGGGCAGTCTGGATGAAAAAAAAAGTTAAGAAACAAAAAACCTCGCTTATCTTGGCTTCTGAGTAATCAATGAGATCATGTTCTATAGGAAAATTATAGAGTACATTCTGGTCTACATTTCACCCATATAACACTTTTCTGTCAGTTCATCCAAATCCTTGATATTTTGGTTCAAATACAAAACTTGTATAATTTCACGAATTTGATTCAAGATAACTGAATGGCGTCTCCCTACTTCAGCATCAAATCGAATTTGCATGCACTCCGAGTTAGCTCACGTTAAGAATCTCACCTACATAAGCCGGTTAGGATTATCTGTCCCTTTTAATACAGAATTGGAAATCTTTAATCTTGATACAAAATTAGCATCTTTAAGCTTTTCCTATCTCAGAAATGAGAGATCAGGTCCATTTTAGCTTTATTATTTTAAAGTTATCGGCATTTTAATTTAAAGACTTAAAATTGTAGAACACTTAAAAATTATTTTTTTTATTAGAATTTTGTATTAATTTTTAATTCATTTTTACTACAACCATATTAGATGTTAATTAATATAAATTAACCTAATTTTTGTAAAGATTTAGATTTCTTGCTGACCAAAATTCAGCATTCACATCTGATTTTTTATTGTTTTACTTTTTATTTTTTACTTCTTAAAGATTAAACATTTAGAGATAGAGACTTATCTCAGAATTAAGGCGCTAGTCTAAATAAATAATGAAGAACTGCTTTTAGAGTTATAGCATCTGAATCACGAGTGCAGACATTCCCTAAAGCTGATACGGATTTACCATCCATTTTATTTTCTCAAATCTAATTGTAACTTTATAAATGTATATACATATAGCCCCTTAAAAGGCATCTCGCTGCCAAGTTCTTGTCGCATCTATCAAATTATAATTACTTCAGTCAATGCTTCAACTTCTTCCACCCTTTTAAGACCCAGCTTCAAGATGAGAAGAAGGTAGGTGGGTGAAAAAATGAAGGAGTTCACGGATTTTATCATTTAATGTGATAATTTACAGAACGAGAATGGCCAACATCAAACCTGTTGGTGAGTATGCTTTCATCATGGGTGCATCGTAAATAATAAAATTCATTTATTTTTACGCAATGAAGGTGACGTTATTAGATGAATGTGACCAAAGGAGTTAATGGCCAGCAAAGTATCAGCGGAGTAAATAATAAATAAAAAATTGTTACGAGAAGATTTAATTAGCTCCTCTCTATCTCACCATGTTACTTTTTAATTTATGTGCTCAGAATAATCTCCAATATTATTCATGTTGAGCAGCAGGGATTATTTGTTGATGCACATGATAAATCGTCTAAATGTCGTCAATGAAAAGTTCCACTCCGCCCCTTGTGCTTATCTATAAGTTTAAGACTCTAACGGTTTAAAATACATCTAATGATTGAATCTCATCTCCTGCTTGCAGTCTGCAATTTTCCTAAGTGTTACTGCATATAATTTGATATTAAATTTTAAAGATATCCATCAATTCAACTGATTTGAGTAACACGAGTAATAACTAATTAGCAATAAAAATATTATTATAGGCACACCATTAATTTTTCTCGTTCAATTCTATTAATATTATTATTAGGGACTTGAGGGGTGAAGAACATTTAATGAAATAATCTTAATAAATAAAATAAATAAATAGGGAAGACCGGGGCAGAATACAGCTGCAAGCATAAGATTAAGGATCAACCCAACAAATAAAGATTAGTATCAATACATTCAAAGAACAGCCTAAAATTTGAGGGATCATAGTGTTTTTCTCTGCTAAACTAAATAGGATCTAGTGAAAATAACGAAAATAATAACCTTTTTCGTGGTTTTGGATATTTTGGGTACTTTATGAAATGTCATTGGTATCAAGAAACATGGAGAAAATAATGTACAAAATTATCCAATAATGTTTCGAAATCTAAAAGTACTTGAGGATTGGGGGGACTTGGTCAGGTAGCGTCCATCGATCAAAATGGGTGGCAAAGCGTCTCAAGCTTTTTTAAATGCTCGAACTCGTAACATCGATGTTACGAGTTAGAAAACACCGTTTACTGGTTCACGACTGATCTAAACCGATTTACAAATCATCCAACAGATCGAGCGAGACTGCTTATGAATAATAAATTTGGTTTGGATCATTACCGACTCATAATCGATTAGAACTGGTGGTTCACACTTGTCAAAAATTCCAAGAACTCTCTGAGCTCAAATAGGGTAAAGTGGTACAGGTTGGACAGTGGTACAAGTTGGACAATGGTGCAATTTGGACAAGGCTTTCTGTCTTAATAAATTTAGTACTTCATTTTTATTTGTATATTTTTAATGCTTTAGTTTTATAATTTGGTTCCTTGTACTTAAAAACAAATTTTGTACTGTGTTTATCAAGAAAAAAGCCATGTTCAACTTGTACCGGCGAATTGTCCAACTTATAACACGAATTCCAAATTATATAACTTTACCCTATAACCCTTATTTGGTTGAGAAGCACGCTCTCGTGAGCATTTTAACATCTTACTTTGAAAAACCGTTATTAGGAATCATCTAATAGTCTTTCTTTTGTATATGAACAAAATGCGCGCCTAGGCAATCTCTAGAACTTAGTGGGGTGCAAAAAATAAGAGGCATGTTAACCTACCGGGGCCCTTGAAGGTACCAACTCTTTATTTTTAACCGTTTAGCCTATAGATCTGACAACAGCCGAATAGATCAGACGGTTATGCCCTAGACACACTTACGACTTAAGCCGAGAGACGACTTAGTGGAAAATGACGGAAATGTAGTTTAACTTCTATTTCTAATATAATTACCCTAAGCCGTCTCTCGGCTAATCCTCAGATCTGTCAAGGCCCTTAGATAGATCCAGATAAACAGACTAAGTGATGGACAAACAGCGTGGCATTATTTGTTAAAGTGGTATGCGAAGGGTGAAAAGTAGAAATTCTGGGAAATGAAAAAAACGAGGGACTATATATGCTCTCTCTCGGTGGAGTTGCAGCAGTAAAAGTATAGAGGAAACTGGGGCAGCAGTGAACACGGGGTAGTTGTAAACACTGAATTTTTTTTTAATGAGATATTAGACCTCAGAGGACGCGAAACCTATATAAATTCATAGTTACTATAACGATCCTTTGTCCACTGAAGAAATGATCAGCATAAGTCCAAGTAGTGTAAACATAGAAAATATGAGTATTTCGTGCTACCCCAAGTTTACTTCTGCCCCGATCTCCTCTATATTTATTGGAAATTTGTTCAATAAACCTCTATCTAATTCCTCCACTGTGCAATAAATTGGACTGATCCTGTACTGTCAAATGTTCTAGGCTATAGGGTAAATTGAGCTAATTCAAAACCTGCACCAAATGGAATTTTTTCGCTGCTCCAAATGGAAACGTCATTGTTTTCATGATAAATACAGTACTAAATACAGTAGATGCTTCAGGAAACCCCGGAAATATGATTTTTTGGAGAGATTTTCTTATTGTTTTAAATGGGAAAGGAGAAAAGACCAGAAATAAGAACAAATCCTGCACTCAAGAGCAACTCAACAAGGTTTTGGAAGCCTTTCATCGCGGTTTCACTGACACTGTTTGTCTCCAATTAGAAAATTTCCCTTATCTCCATTTGTCTCCCTAACATCCTAAGTCATTATTTTAACTATTTGGGTTCTAGGCTTAGTAATAATCAGATAGAACATATTTAAATCCGAATTCCAATAATTAATGAGATAGAGATAATAATTTCCCATATTTTCTTTTGCATTTTACTAAATCTTCCTCACTTTGCAACATTTTAATTTACTTATCAGCTGGGATCCTTAATTTATTAAATGTAAAGTTTAAAAAGAACTTTTCAAAAGCAACAAAGTATAAGCATTCAATAGTTTCAAATTGGATTAAGTAGATTGAGAAATAAAGATAGTGATTGAAGATAAAATTTCTATGACATTTTAATGTTTTCTCAAAGAGCTTTTATGATTCAACACAGCAGTTTAAATATCTATAGGTAATTCTAATAAGCTGTTTCAATAAGTTAATGGAAATTATATTGATGAGAATTTCTAAATTATCTCAGGTGATACTTTGAGAAAATTTGTGCAAAAGACGCCCATTCACCTTATAGGATCATACGTGCAAAGAAAGAGGTTGAAGTAGGTGCGTGTCAAAAAGCTCGACACTAGATTATATTTGCAGCTGCTATTTGTATCATCATATTTTATGTAATTGGCGGAAATTTCTAGTCAGAACAAGAAGTTAGAGCAAAATCCATTAGTTGACCGTTAGAATGTAATTATAAATTGAGTTTGTGAGGGAATCCAGTTCTGCGTAATCCTCCTCATACTTAGATAAATTTCAATTAAAAGTTGTTCTCTCTTATAAATTATTGAGAATATTTTCTTTGGGTTCTCTTTTTGATAAACACCGCTCATCTCATGGACAATTTTAGTAAATTGCATTACTGCGATTTTCTCTTCTTGTTCCCCATCAAATCATTTATGTGGCGTTGGATACGAAGGAAAAAGGAGATCGAGAAACGTGCTTGAAACTTACTTGAAAAAAAAGTTGAATTTCTTTTTTCTTCACCTTCACAAATATACATTGCATAAAATGTGCGTCTTCCTTCTATATACAATACAGCAATTGTGCACACAGTGATACAAAAAAATAATTTGTTGTGCATTAAATCAACTCTAGTCGTAATTTTCCACAAATCATTTAAATCTTGTTTTACAATATCTATGTGTCCACTAGTGTAACCCTATTCAATAATTTATTTTAATAAAAAAAGTATAATAGCTAAAATATTGTATTAAATTAGTGTGTTCACAACCGGAGTTTGACCTTCCAAAAGTGTCTCTGCTGAAAGGTAAACTGCATTGAATTTGCTCAAAATATCACTGATGGTTGATGAATTTAAACTCTATCTGCCCAATCACATATAGACCTAGATTCTACAATAGTATCTTGGATAAAAGTAGAGTAATTGTATCAAATTTCGGCCAGCTTGCAATTTCGGTCACTTCTTTTGTTCCTCAAATTTTTATAAAATTTTATTTTCTTCAAAATAACAAAAGATGTCGCTTCTATGAACGATATGATCGGAAAGAAATCTTGAGAGAATTTCGAAAGAATAGTATGAGAATCAATAATATTACCCATGTATTAGGAATATTAAAAAAAACAGAGACGATAAACAATAAGGTGCAAAGCAAGACTCCTTAAAAAGAAATAACAAAAATTTCAATTTTTATTAAAAATATTAAATTTTAAACTGAAGACTTTCAGCGTTTACATGCAACTGTGCGAAAATTTGATACAGTTACCCTAAATGGAACTCTATTTACAAAAAGTCGTTGATAATCAAGGAATTCAAATGCACAAATTTATTTTGGCACTCGAAACACTACTAAATTCGAATAGGAAGTTTTCGAACATGCTGACGAAACGAAAACTAAAAATGTCTTTCCTTTGGCTTTCGAAGCCGATGTTCTATTTTTTAAACTCCAGCATTAAATAAAGCAAATTTAGAATTTTCAAAAAAATAAAACGCACGTTGGAAAAATTTATGAATTATCACATTAAGAAGTAGTTGATAGAGTTATGGTGCTATTGCAATGAAAAATGAATATTTTTTAGCACTGTACTGTTCTCAAGTGCTTCTGCATTATTAACTTTTCTTAGTGTTGGTTTCTGTCTTGACTGTTTTTCCAAGCCCTCGCTGTGTTCTAAGACCTACAAACAATACTACCAGAAACCAACACGAAGAAAAGTCGATTAGGGAAAAGGCTCATAATTTTGGACAGTTTCTTATTTTGGACACTTTGAGGATAAAATTGGACACTAAAAATAAATTGATCAAAATGATGGACTTTTATTCCAATATTTGATGAATAATGAATTCTATCTAAATATTTGTTCTTTTTGGAAGATTTTGACACTAAATACGTTAAATTTTGAATATGATTTGAGTTGAAATTGCTTTGTTGAAAATTCAGTGTGAGCAATTGCTTACGAGAAATATGACAGAACTTCGTGTTTATTTCAATCTTATTTAGCTGTGGTGAAATACTAACAATGTTTCTTCGCTTTTTTTTGAGTGATATTATTGAGTATTCATTGAATATTGTGTTGATTCACGTTAGTGATGATTTGTACATTTGACCTGAAGTAAGATTTGTCTTGTGAAATAGATTTTTCGTGTGAAAAATGGGAAATTTTTTAATACATTTACCAGAGAGGTGATACTCCTTATTTTGGACAGGTGTTTTTCTCTCGAAATTTCGTGAAGTTTTAGCTTTTGTGATGACTAGATTGGACAAATGCCTGGAGAAACAAAGGAGCATCATCTCTACGAAAGAGATATAGCGAGAAATGCCTTGAAAGGCTCCCGGAAAGGCCAGGGAATCAGCGAATCCGCACGTACTTGGAGTACCGAAGTCAACACACTTTAATGAATGATATGGAAAGTTTCCGGGCTTCTTGTGACATTCCACGCTTCCCTTACATGAACAGGAAGAGAACTTGGTAAGATTGGTTCATGAAATGAAGAACAACGGGCATCTTGTTGAGGCGGATTAGCTGTCCAAATTTACAGCCAAGTTGTCCAAATTAATAACCAAGTTGTCCAAAATAAGAGTCAAATTCACCTCTACATATCAATTCATTTTTAAACGTACAGTAGACTCTCGTTCAATCGGCTCTTTTTCAATCGGGCGACAAATTTTGTTGACAATTTTCACGTTTAATTATGAAGCTAATTCGATCAAATTCGCTGTAGTTCTTCCTATTTTATCGTGATTCTTTATAATTGAGCGCTTCTTGTGGAATTTTCAAAGGCTTTGACTCTCAATTCTATCGCTTAACCGGATGACATTTTGCCCCATATTCCCGATTGAGAGAGAGTCTACTGTATTAAAACTAATTTTAGTAAAAAAAAAGACGACAAATAGCTAGCCAAACTTCTAAACAACCCTTCTGAAAAGAGAGTAACAAAAAAAGTCAATTAGTATCGAAAATACCGCACTTCAAACTTGGAACAGCGATGCTTATAAGCAGACTGTCCGAAATTATGAGTCTTTATCCTATTTAGCAGAACTTGAAAACAGTAAAGTGCTAAAAAAAATACATGTGCACTTTCCATTGGAATTATAACCTTTCTGATGATGCTTCCATGAAAAATAAACTTAGTTCTTTAGCACATGATTCTTTTCAAGTGCTTCTATATAACCCCCTTTCTTTATATTGGTTCTAGTCACAACTGTTGGTTTAAGAACACGACAAGGACTGGGAAAAACGTCTGGGAAAGGAAGAAATACAAAGAAAAGTCGATAATGCAGAAGCACTTGAGAACAGTAAAGTGCTAGAAAAACATGTTCATTTTTCATTGGAATAGTACCATTATTAAAATCATTGAAGATAATCGGAGAATTATAATGGGCTAGGAACATTACGAGCGTCGTTGCTTTACTTTTGTTACAACAAAGTGAATAACTGACACATGTTCACACTTATTTTAAGCCATATGCGTACGAAATGTAATATTGTCTTTTGGCTTTCAAAACCGATCTTCCGGTTTTAAATTCCGGCTGTGAGCGCTCGGAATACAACCATTAATTACCATTAATTATGGAAAGAAAAATTTCTAAATCCTATATTTTGGGGTAATAAGTTAATATGTAAGACATTTGCTATATATATTCCAATACTCAATATTCAAGAGAAATAGATGGATTTAGTTATCTTGTGTATAATTCATAAAGTTTGGAAAGTGAGGATTAATAAATACTGCACCTGCCTGAAACTGCTTGAGAGTGACTGTCCCTTAACAGAGGAAAACATGCAAATAATATTTCCCATATTGTACCTCTTGTTGCATAAATAAATTGTAAATATCACGTAAAAAAAATTGCGAAAAAAGCACCCGTAGGATATCCTTTGTCTCTATTTTTTGTAATTTTTCCACGAATTCATTATGTTGATTGTTAACTGTTGCTACTTTGTGGCAAAAACACTAGTCCGCGAAAAGAAGTTTTGTTGGAGAAAAAATCAATTCAAACGAAGCCAGAACATGATAGAGAGCATGAAACATGGGCTGATCCTCGGGATACTCTTCAAACATTAAAGTTTCATAATGAAAAATGTTTGATACATTGGGTAAATGTTAGTAAAAGACTATATACATATTTCCATTTGGATAGCTATATTTGTGAACTTAGAGAAACGATCGATAATCATTAAAATTCATAAAACAGAGAAGAATGACTAAAAAGGCATATAGTGAAGCGACAAAGTACGAATACTTGATGTTGATACTACTTAGGGGTGTGTATTAATTCACATGTAAATTTTTACATCTCGCTATTTAAGTAATGAGTACATCATACTATAATTACCTACCTTATAGGCAACTTCCAGCAATATTTTCGCAATCTTTGTGAAAATTTTCTATTGAAAATTTTAACATTAAAGAGGACAACCCTTAGAAAGATATGTTCAATAATAGCAGTACAACAAACTTGAAGAAGTTCTTGTCGCTCTCTGTATATCGCCTTGTCTTCTGGCCGGTCCAGTTTTGGTTGACATGTCGCCTTGGCCATTTATCCCATAGCAAGAGCGACAACAGAGAGACGACGTTCCAATCGATAATTATTGATTTAAGGAGTTCGCGGCAAAAAAGTGCAGTAAAATGCGCATATTAATTTATTCTTTTATATCAATGTATACCTCCATCGAATATACAGTATAATGCGTTTGCGAGTGATTTGCAATTACCTGAGTGGAATACCAATCATTGAAAAAAAAATTAAGCATGAGTTTAGCTTCTGGACAAGAATTGGAGCTCAAAATTGACATCATGTGGATGGACAAGTTAAGAAGCACAATGAATGTCACCAGAGCAATTATGATAGATGGTGTCTGGCACCGTATCACCATAATTCGCCACTTAATGTTCAACGAAGACGGTGAGCATTGAATTTGCTTCTTTTCCATCTTCTCATCTACTCTGTCTTTAGTATGGCTTAACATAATCTTCCCACCATCCAAGATTCAATTAAGCACTCTTTTCAATTTTCAAGGTGCTGCAAAAGTAATAAGAAAGGCAGTTTTGTGAATTTAATTTTTTTTCGAAAATCTAGAAAAAAACACAAAAATTTAATCATATCAATACTGTTGAAAAACCAGTAACTTTAAAAGTCTTACTATATAAAGGAAAGAATAATGCAATTGAACATAGATCAAAAAAAATACCGGTTCCTAACTAGTTTATCATTATCGGTTTGTAACCACTATTATAAGACTGTTATAAGAGTGATTCAACATTATTTTCGGAAATGATCGATTTTTCAAAAAGATTTTCAAAACACATTCGAAAATTTAAAAAAAAACGACGCACAACGTATTTTAAATTGGCCTTGGAAGACGACGGAAGCGGTGTGAGAGAATTGAAGATCATATAAACTATTATTGAGTCGGCTTATGGAAAAGGAGTCTTTTGAAGTCCACCAAAGTTCCTATCTCTAACCGTTTGGCCAAATAATGTTGAATCACACTCATAAGAGTCTTGTAATAGTGGTTACAAAACTGATAATTACACTGGTTACATTCTAACAAACACTTTGACTAATTTTTTTCTCAAAACTTCAGGTTGTAGTAGGACTGTTGAGCCTAGAGGAGTTGGAGGGGGAAAGCCCATCCTGACGAAGACTCTTCTAATCCAACGGTACCAACCATTGTTCAGCTGGGGTGATAACTCTTAGGGGTGCTATAACGGCGGCTAACCTCAAATTACGATATCGCTATAGTTCCTCTAGATGGAGCTCAACGAAATATTCCGAAGGCACAATCGAATCGGCTCCTCAGTCGGTCTTCACCAGCGAAGCGAGGAGAACGCCAGATTCATGGCTGTCTTGGAATGGGGAATGGGCTCAATTCCGGGAAGCTAGCGATGAAGGGTGCTCCAGCATGTTCTGGTATAGGGCCTGTAGCATCAGCTACAAGATTTATAAATTTCGATCTTGGGTAATGATCGAAAGAATAAGATCGAGAATACAAGCTGCCGAGGTGAAGTACCTCCGGGCGGTTAAGGCAATTACTCGTCCAGATCGAGTGAGTAACGTGGCCGTTTGTGAGGACTTAAGAGTCAAGGAATTCCTTCTTCCTGTTGAGGGATCACAAGATCGATGGTTTGGTCATGTTTAGCGCATGAATAGAAAAAGATTCCCCAGAAAAACTGCTAGTCATTGTGAAGAGGTGTCGATCTCGGGGCAATCCTAGGACAAGGTGGCTGAATTAAATTCAGGATCTTGCCTGGAAGCCCCTTTGGAGTGACCGTGAACACCTTCCTGAAACGTCGCAGGATTGACAAGCAGGGCTGCTAACCTAGATGTCCTAAGCCCGCGACCCCAATTGTGATAAGCGGTTGTAAATAATGATGACGACGATGATATATTTCGATCTAAGATTTCGATTTAAGATTTTATTAAGCACCACAATAAAGAGTTAACGGTCTCACTGAGATTCCGATGTTAATAAAATTACCGAAAAACTTCATAAAGTCCAACATATATTATCATAATGATAATGAATTATCGTAGGAGAACTTCAACTAAACTTAAACCGTTCGAAAATATTTGATAGATGAAGGCTTTCAGGCTTCACACGCAGTCCGACTACAAACACTTTATATTTTTCCCATATTCCTTTAATGAATCTGATCTATTTTTTTTTCTCAGGAAATATATTACCTAAGACTGGCTATTAAAATATAATGCCATAGATAGCTCAGGTTCATTAAGGGAATATGGGAATAATATGAAGTATTTGAAGCCTGAAAGCCTTCCCCTATAATTAATTGATTATTTACCAAATTTTAAAGGAATTTTTAAAGTTAAAAATTGGTTTGTACCAATTTCGGTATTTTCGGTATTTTTGTACCAATTTTGGTATTCCACGCTGTCCGACTTTTCATTGCTTACCCATTCTTTTATCTCTCCAAAACCATTGTTTTCTAGTTCATTTTTAAAACGGTTCCTACAGATTTTTTTCAATCAGTTTTTTTCAACTTCGAATATTCCAAATCAAAACTAATATATTTTAAGAAGACATGAACTATGCTTGCATTCCCTTATCGAGGGTAACTGTAACAGATTTCGGCATAATAGCATGGACGCGAAAAAGTCTTAATTTTGAAATACAATATTTTTAACCCAAATTGATTTTTTCATTATTTATTTTTAAGGAGTGTTGCTTGGAACCTTGTAGCTAGTTTATCGTCTTTATTTTCGCTAAAATCATTCTAAATACATTAAAAAAATAAAAAAATATAGACATAGATTTGAGTAATATTTCGGCCATCTTGAGATCCTTGTCCTTCCGGAATTTTTAAAGTGTTTTTCACATCATCTCGTTCGTAGATACGACTTTTATTGTTTTTTTTTCATTCTTTTTTTTTGCATTTAGTAATCTTTAGACTAGATTATGCAAAAAATTAAGAATTCATGGAAATTTGAGGAACAAAACAAGTGGCCGAAATTGCAAGCTGGCCGAAGTTTTGTATAGTTACCGTAACCATTTAAAATTTTGCCCTGAATTGCTCTTGAATTGATATAAATTCTTTTGAACATATATTGACGTATCTACTATTTCAATCTTAAATTAAGCAGCAACAAAAGAAACCTCAAAACATTCTTCTTCATCTAATTTAAAAGCAATTAAAAGTAGTGAACTTGTACCTCCTGTGGCATGGCAACTGCTTTTTTATACATATAATAGTATAAAAGTGTCCTGAACTATGTGTGCAAACCTCAAGGCGAGATGTAAGTGCCCCATACTTGCTTGGCGCAACAAGTGGATGGTGAAGATTTCTCATATAAATTTGCACAAAAAAAAAAGAAGAAATTTCCGATCCCTCGATGAATCTGCGAATGAGTTGAGATGAGAAAAAGGTATAAAAGGCATATGGGGGGAACATCGAAAGAGTCTTATTTGCGATATAATGTATAAATTTTATATATCTCAAAAAGACTGTCAAGTGCAGAATCTTGCCAATGCTCTTCTCATTTTTATCTTCCACGCTTAAGACTCCGGTGTTGCTGTTTTTCAAACCATTTAATAGGCGTTTTAATATTTGCAATGATCACTAACGTGCAGATGGTCGTCTTTCACGATAGCAATCTCCTCTCATTTTTCCACTGTCAGAGTTAGTGTTCTTCCCTCCCCAAAAAAGAACACCTTAACTTAAAGATAGCATTATGCACTATATGCGGTATGCAATGCATTCTCACCTTCACGCACATCATTTACAGATATTCACTACCATACAGCCTTTTATTCTCTATTATATTATTTCCTGTCTCTTTGTTTGTGAGATTTTTGGTAAGGATATTTCCTTTTTAGACAACTTTTTAATATTTGGATCAAACCCACAAATACAATATGTTGCTGCACATTAGAGGTATGTGTATAACCTCTATATTCTTGTGCGTAATTACATAGTGCATCCTACACCCAAACGAGCATCTTACTGTAGATTTGGAACGATTTGTAGAGTGATTGCCTTAAAAGGGTGAGATTCACCGCCATTGAATTTTGTATTCATTACATTGTTCCAGCTATTGTGGCTTCTTGCCATTTTCGTTCAAAGAATTGCTTTTTTTTCATACAACAAATTCCCGAGGACCAATGAATCTCACTTGGTACAGTGTTTTATAATATATTGTTAAACCAAATTGCCATCCTTGTGAAAATGTGTGTTGGTGTCCATATTATATGCAAAAATCGGTTTTGATTTAGCGCTTTGCCTCACGTTGTACTTGGAAGATTACAAGGTGAATGCAGCAAAAATTATTCTTTCTTAAAGTGCACCAGACAATTTATTATAACGAGCAATGAATGACCGGTTAGAGAGACTTGCGATATTTTCTTGCTCTTCTTTTTTTTCCATCATTGCTCATTTCTTTGCTCTTTTGCCAATGTATATATACCATCCCATTGCAACTTGCGCTATACTTAAAGGATATTAAGCATTTTAGTTGAGCATAAAAAAAATAGAAAAGAGTCTCTTTCGAGAGGAAAAATTGCAATTAGTAGTTAAAAGTAGATTATCGTGTTAATTTTTGTGAGCAAATTGAAATTAAAACTGGTAATTAAAGTCCATGGGAGAGATTGGAAGTGAATAGAGGGCTGCGTCGTCTACTTTTTGCCCACATTCCCACCCAGAAAAGTGCGTAGGAACACATGGATTGACATTGAAATGGGCCTACAATCGTGTGAGTGAACACTGGGAGGAGACGCAAGGTGGAGGAACAGATTATATACAAAATGAGTGAGACTACATGTCTCATCTTAATTTCATTCTCAATTCTTGAACATCTAGAATTTCTCAAATGTAAGCTATTGCAGTTACAGTTGATATCGCACTTCCACGATTTAAGTGACACTTTTGGCAAATTCAAACATTAAACTAAATTCAAACATTAAGTGGAATTTTGCATGAAAAAATTGATATTAGTTTCGCTTTAAAAATGTCTATTTCTCTTTTTTTGTTTCTAAACTTTGTTTCTTTTACACTTAATTTCAGTCAAATATTGGAATATAAAGAAATCAATTGCTGAACATATTTTCAGACTTTCCCTACATTCTTTTCACGTTTAAATGTTTCTTTTTTCTTTAGGGTAGAGTCAGTACTTTTTCGCCAGTAAGCACTTTTTCGCCACCTACAAATAAAATCATTTTTTAAGGGAATTATGAGCTCATGGAACTACGAAATGAGTATTATTTCATGATCTCTAGTCTAACGCATCAAGAAACCATATCATGCTCTTTACCGACTAGATTATTTGCAAGTTATTAAAAGAAATTCTCGACAAGGTGAACAATTATCAAAAAAAATATGGAGTTCTTAAGAAACTTGTCAACGCTAAGAGAAACTGTCTTGCATTATTTTATATTTTTGCTGTACAGTATGTGATATTTTTCACTAAAACTCAATCTCTTATTAACTAAACTTTGTTGTAATATCATTTTTAATAATGTTTTTAAAAAAAAATAATGGTGGTGAAAAGGGCTTACTTTTTCCGGCTGCGTAAGTACTTTTCGCCCAGGAAGACTCCTGGTTTAATAAAGAGACAAGGCTTCAAAGCATTTGTACCAAAAATTTCATTTTATATCGACAAATATTGAAATAATTACAAGGGTATCAAACCTTAAGGTGGCGAAAAGGGCTTACTCTACCCTATATCTTTTCTCTCAGAAGACGTAGAAAGCCCAAACTTGGCATGGCGTCAAGATTTACGAAAATTCTTTAACCCTGCGTATAGGCTCCACCTCCCCCCACTCCTTCTTCTAGCCCCCTAACAAAATAATGACTTTCCACTATAACTCCTCTGTGAAAAGGAATGGAAATAGTAATGGAGACAGAAATTTTTTCCTGTCTCTATTTGGGTTAAATTTGTGGGTTGGGAATCACTTGTTCTGATTGTGGCTCTCTGTACACAAACACAAAATTTCTTGGGATTACGTATCAAGCGAACATAAGTCTGTTCAATCACTTTCACAAGAAATAGAAATCAGAAACTTGGCATAGGATTAAGGGTAATGGAAGGCTTTTTATTCATGTATATATTCGTTTCCCCTCACCACTCTTTCCAGCAGTTCCCATATAAAATAAGGACTTTTTCCACTATAACTCCTTTCTGAGAAAAGGTAGGAAGATAAAATGACATGGGAATAAAATTTTTGGAAGACTATTCAGAAATATAAAACCAAATCACGATTCCAAAAGAAAAAAAATAAATAAATAACTGTTACAAAAATATGTCAAAATGTAATGATTTTATTGAAATCGATGAATACAATGAGGTCATAGGTATCTCTCTCTATAACAGGTTAAAACAGAGGTGTGCAAGAAACCGTTGAAACCGAATTAACGTCAAAATAAGTTTGTTATAGTAGCGTTTTGACCATTGACGTACATGTTTCATTTGACGTTAATTCGGTTTCAACGGTTTCTTGAACACCTCTGGGTTAAAAATATTCAGAAAATGTAAATATATTAGATGAGCACATATATTCTTTCTTTATTTAATGCTTTATTCTTTATTCTTTCTTTAAAAAAAATTAAACCGGTCTATTTAACTGCTCTTGGTAGGTTTAGTGTTAATTTCTTCTTAACGGTAAAGTTTTTTTTTAATATTTTAACTTAAATTTAAATATTAAATGCTAATGATTCTTGAAAACCAATAAAATTGGATTTCAAGGCCTTCGAAAACTGGTCGAAACTTCTATAGTCTGAAAGCCATGAATTCCCTCCGACTGTTAAAATTTAAGGTTCTTGCTTAGAAATTGAAGATTTTCGTTAACGTGGTTAAAAGCTAGTCCCCGGCGAGTGGCCTTCAAAGTTGAAGCCAATTTCTTACTTTCACATGCGTATGGGATTTTTTTTGCACTCGCGACCGTTACACTAAATAACAAAAAAGTGAGAAGTTTTTCTGTTTTATAAGATACCTTTCCGTATGCAGGGATAAATATACTAAATTTTTGTTTAAATATTTTTTTTTCCTTGGAGCACTGTGAGCTGAGTCCGAGATCAATTTAGGAATTAGCTTCAAATAGCTCCATATAAAAAGGCCAACTTGCCAGGCGCTTATGGTTAAGCCTCCAATCAGAAGACCATCTTCAACTTTTACAGGATGTTAATATAAATATTAAGGAAGGCAGTTAATTTTAAAAATGAATTTTTTCCGAACACCTGGGTTAGTTCAGTCTGTGTGGAGTCAACCCTTTCCCAAACAGAAGAGGCAAGACATCTCTTGCACAATTTAACAAGCGAAGAAAAAGACCTCAAGACGACGCACATCCACACAAATGTGGAATCGCATCGCGTTAAAATTGACGTTGCATCGTGCACACATTAAAGCCCAAGACTGGGCAAAGAGCTTGGTATTGAGGAGCGACGGGAGCAACGAAAGAGTTGCCTCCTGGGAAGTTGCTGGTGGAAGAGAGATGGAGGAAGAGAAGTATAAAAAAAGCAAGAACGGCTAAAGATATCAACCAACAGGGCTTGAACCAGAAAAACCAAGAGACAGGGAGTGTGTGAGAGAAAGAGGCGAGAGAGACCCAGAAAAGAGGAAACTCCAGCGCGATCATAAATGTCTAGTCACCAGAGAAGTGAAGATCATGGTGTGTACACAGTGTTCCGAAGCGAAGATCAATGCTGTGATCAGTCAATGACAGAGTCTTCCTCGAGGAGGATCAAATACCAGTGCATGACTTTCTTGCAATCCCGTGCCAAAAAATTGCATTGTATCACTCGTGATCGTGATCTTGTGCAGTGAGATCTTCAGAATTTTTGTGGGGATCGTCAAGGTTGAACATTCAAGGACGGTAAGGACTATTTAGCATAACCAAGGCACTTAAGGATTTTCCTGAAAAAAAATATACAGTGATACTATTTGGTGATATAGTCGATTAGAATTTAGAAGAAAATATTTTTTAAGATCTCGCAGATTTCACTGTGTTTGAAATTTATCTCCAACAGACTAAGATCAACATTCATAAAATCATGCATTTTACGATTTTCGGTATATTTTTTTTTGTGTGCGATCTGTGTGATCATAACGTGGGGGACGCTGTTTCTCTCACTTTGTCTATTCATCTGCCCTCACATTCATCGCGATATTGTGTGACAAAATTCAACTTGTCGCGCTCCCTAAAATGTCTTCCTCTTTTTGAGATCTTTTCCCCCCTAAAGTGACTCGTTGAAATTTTATTGCTCGTGAATATTTGCTCGAAAAAAAAAGAGATCTGCATCTCACCAAGTTGCAAAACGGATCATGTTGAATGAGGAGTAGCAAGAAAAAATAAAGTGAAGGCATAGAGACTGGGGAAAAAGGAGGACATAAAAAAGAGAATAAATTCACTTGTGAATGTGGAGGATAATGCTGCAAAAAAAGTGCAATTTAAATGCATTCAGCGACGCATGCAGCCTCATCTCGCGATCACTTTTCTTTTCACATGCCAATGAGAATCATCATTAAAAACAATTCCAAATGAATAAATTTCATTGTGTCTGCAATGTATCTCCCATTCGCTAATAAATTCCGTTAAATCTGGCCACTATCACTGGGAGAGTGGCCAGATCTGGAGGAAAAAGGGCAGTCAATTGTGCAGAGTCAAGGTCAGTCAGTCTCGGGGTCATATCGTCGCATTTCGTGCCCTTTTCGTGGAAACTCAAATTGTTCGCGATCACTGACCAAAACCACGCAAGTCTGACGAAAAAAAAATAAGAGAAGCTTGCAGATCACGATATTTAATGCAAAAAAAAAGAGCATCGGAGCCCCAACTATGGGCACACAAAATGGAGAGGAGAAACTTTTATGGTTTCTTGCATTTTTCTGACAGTGAGAACCCTCTTTTTTGCCTGGGTACACGAGAGTGATCTATTTCCAAAGAACACACATTTAGAGATGGTGAACTAGAAGGAAATAAAAAGACCAGCACTTCTCTCCTCTTTGGCTTTTCTGTAACATTATGCATTTTAGCGGGATGGAGCGAGAGAACGAAAAAAAAAGAACGTTTGAGGCTACAAAGAATTTATGGTGGAAGAAATATGCAATCAAAATCTCTGCATAATTACAAAATTAGACATTGTTCTTATTCGTGAATTGCTATTGTATTTTTTTTACCTTCTGCTCTCTTTCAACCACATTGCTTGGGCTTTATTTATTTTTTTTCTTCAACCATGATTCTTCCCAACAACCACCTCGAACTCCCGATATATCGAGACGAAGACGGGTAAGACAGAGAATTAACTTATAGTGGAAAAGAAACACCTTCTTAACATTTTTCCTTCCCTCTCGATTCCATGACAATAATTGCTGTGTCTGCGATCTTCGCGTTCTGTCGCTACGATTTTTACCATTTTCTTTTTTCAACTCCTCCTGCATCCGCATCCAAGGACACCAGTTTATTAAACTTCCATCCCAAGTTTCTCTATGCACAAGTCAAGCCAATCGAGTCAAAAGTCTCGATCACGATCTACTGCAAAATATTCGCAAAATTGTCTTAAATGTTTCCCCTTTTTTTTGATCCCCCAAATGCTAAAATGATCCAAAAGCTTGAGACTTTGTGTCATACCACTATATCTTTTTGAATTTTATAATTCTTTTTTTTTGCGCCAAAAACAACAGACTGATCACAACCCATTTTAGTGTCGATCGAACGGTCTTGCCTCAAAGATGAGATCACACGAGATGACTTCCAGGGAAAAAAAACCCACAGAAAAAATTATGAGGCAAAATTTATCAAAATAATAATCGTAAAATATAAAGTGGTTACTGCTATGTTAGTTCTTTGACCCATAAAAAAAAATCACGTAAATTCTGTGTTGACTGTGGAAAAAATTCTTGCCGGAACAATGACTCCCCAAGTCTCCTGTTTTGCTCACACACTCTCAAGTATAAAAGACTTTTGTCAGTGTCTCTCCCCCAAGATGCGATCACTCTTTACATAATTGTTCTGTTTATATAATGGAAACAATTTAATTATACGATCATGCTATTCTCTTCCATCGAGGAAATGAACGTGAAAAAGAGCATCAGTGCAGGAGGTACATTATTGAATTGCACCAAAGATGTGATTCAATCAAATAGTCCAGTGATCGTACGATGATCGCGTCTTTTCCTTTCATTCTCCCCAAATTCACTCTTAATCTCCAGACGCTTTTGACGTTGACGAATATTTGAGAAGAAGAAAAAAAATTGAAGAGGAAAAAATTCTGTAGACGCTACATATGGGATATTTGTTCATGGGTTCTGTTTGTCTATGTTGGATTCTCGAAAGAGCATCGCGCAGACAAACACGGGAAAAAGAGGAAAAGTGACTGTGGAAAGTGTGATCACGGACACTACACAAAATATTTGATTTTTAATAATAAAAAAAATCCGTAGAAATTCTTCACCCCTAATTATATATTTAACTTGTTAGAGATCATTCGGATGTCTCTTTATTTTTAAACACAAGAATCACTGAAATTCCTTTCCTAACTTCATCTAAATACACAGGGGAGAAATGATGCATCCAGACATTAAACAGACAAATTTCTACTAATTCAAATCCTTCCCCAATATTCATGGGATTTCAATATTTCAATCACGCTTGAAATATTGAGAAAATTAATAATAGAGGGGAGTGGGGCTATTTCGAGCAGTGGGGCTAAGTAAGTGCTTATACGATTTCTGCACATATTTCTAAAGGTTTCAATGTAATATAATTTATAGGGGAAAGTGGTCTTTGAATGCGGCAGCCTTTGAATGTTTCAATTTTTCTCTTATTTCTCAAAGCAAAAATTCTATTTTGTGAACTATAGTTAATACTTTTAACTATTTTCTATATTTACTTCGATTAACAAAACGGAATTTTAGCTTTGGGAAATAAGAGAAAAATTGCAACATTCAAAGACTGCTGCATTCAAAGGCAGGCTACTTTCCCCTATACACAAAACAATTGTGGATCTAATTGAATTACGGTAAGTTCCAACTTCCTTTAGAAATATGCGAAAAATCGTATATCAATGCAGCCCGTCTTCTCAAAGTAGTCCCATCTTCCTATATACAAATAGAGGCAAGTGGGGTATCTATTAAAATAGGATTCTTTCTCTGGTTTTTAAATATGACTTAGCCTTATCATAATGTAATTTTGCTTCACAAAAGGTTTATGAAGCTAAATTATACTCATGAAAAGGTTTAGTTCCATATTTCATTTAAAAACTGAAGAAAGAAACCCCATTTCAAGGGTATCCCAATTGCACCTACTCAAAAAATCCAGCAATTAAAATAATAATTATACATCATTCAATCAATTCTATTAAGGGGTTACATGGATTATCTTGTAGCTTTAATAATAAACCAGGCGAATGGACAAACAGCTAGTCATAATTTTTTTTGATAAATCTGCCTTCAAGTCATTTGAATCTACTAAAGGCGTATCAGTATTTTTTTTTTATTTTAGCGTTTTAATTGTTTGTGAATAATTCAGTAATAATAACTTGGATGATTCGGCTTTAGAAAAATATATATTTTTTTATAAGTTTAGTTTAGGTTCTTATAATGAACCTTGAAAGATTTTGCAATAAGCAGATTTAATAGAAATCTTAACAAAATAAAGGAGTTTCCAAACGATGCAAAAACAATAATGTTCAACTTAGAATTTCACAAAACAATCATAAATTAATCATTTCGATATCCCTTAAATATTTCCCTTTGAAACATGAGATAAGATTAATTCAACAGGTTATTTATTAAATTTAATAATTTTCACGAAAAAACTTCGAAATTTTCAATTGATAGTATTTTAACATAGCTACACTGGCAAAAATAAATGGATCATCACGAATCATTTGAAAAAAATCATTTTTTAACTAAATAATAAAGGCATAAAAACAATGAAAAGTCATCTTTGGTGTTCACTCTGATGAGTAAAATATGTTATGAGTAACAAGTTTATGATAAAACATGTTCTATTATAATAAAATGTGCATTCAAAGTTTAAAATTTGATCTATCCTTTGCAAAAAAATACAAAAAGATACAAAAGGATCAATAACTACAAAAAGGAAATATACAAAAGGATCAATATGATCCTTTTATATATTTACCAGTAAAATAATGGACGTCAGTATTTTTATATCTAAACTCAAAAATATCAAACTTGGTGTGAAAAAAAGCACAGGGCCTCAATTCGTTCCGAACGGTAACAGTGAGCTAATTTTACGATTTATTTTTATCAAAAATATTTTAGCTCAGGATCTACTCAGTCTCAAGCAAAAAATATCCTAGACCTAGATCCTTAGGATATTCCTATAATTTGTAATCAGCCACAAGAATCGGATTTTTGTCGATTCTAAATAGTCCAACAAAAATATTTTTCCCGGAGTATCTATATTATCCATTAGGCACACACTCAGAGTTCTAAAAAATGTGAAAAAAAAATTAAGACAAATCGCGGAATTATCCCCGGTTATCTCCCTTAAAATCCAACAGAAACTAACCTACATTAGGGAAACTTCGATAGGTTACCCGACCCCTCTTTTTGAAGGAAAATGAACACAGAGAATACTTTAAATGTGGATCTACACCGTTTATACGAGCTCCAGACCTGAGGAAGGTTAGTTATATGGATTAACTTGTAAAATTTGAAAATAAGTGAGTTTTTTTTTTATAGAAATTATGATTTAGAATTAGAATTAAAACAATAATTCTTTAGACCAGTAAAATTCAATGTTACTGCTTTTATTTTAAAATTTTGAAATCTTTATGAACGAGATTAAACCTCCAGTCTCATAATCATATTTTACGGATTAACGAAATCCGTTAATTACGGATTACGGAATAAGTTTAGCCCTGTTCACGAATGCATCGAAATCGTAAAGAAAATGCGATTTTAATGGTTTTTTTTTTAAATAGAATTGACCCATAATATAATCTTAATCTTATAATCTTAATCTTAATAACATTTTTCCAAAAATTTTGGTTGATAAGAAATTGCAGAAGTTAAGCTGAATGGATAAAACCTTAGATCTTATCCTGTATTAGGGTAAAACGGGGCTGGCGTCCCACTGTTCTACCGTCAGGGAAAAGTCTTCCCTATATCGCTCCGTATGAGCATTTGTATTTGGATTTTAGATCCTATTAAAATCGTTTCTTCCCAAATTGGCAATTTCCTCAAAATATTGAAATGAATTTACTGTAGGGGGAAATAGTTGTGAAACTAAATTGTTATAAGATTTTTGCGTGTATTTCTAAAGGAAACTGGATTTTAATGTAATGTAATTCAGACACACAAAATAATTGTGGATCTAATTTAACTAATGCCAAGGTCCAATTTCCTATAGAAATATACGAAAAAATCGTTCATCAAATATAGTCCCACTGCTCAAAGTAGCCCCACCTACCCTTATCTAATATACAGTAGACTCTCACTCAATCGGCTCTTTTTCAATCGGGCGACAAATTTTGTTGACAATTTTCACTTTTAATTATGAAGCTAATTCGCTCAAATTCGCTGTAGTTCTTCCTATTTTGTCGTGATTCTGTATAATTGAGCGCTTTTTGTGGAATTTTCAAAGGCTTTGACGATCAATTCTATCGCTAAACCGATGACATTTTGCCCCATATTCCCGATTGAGAGAGAGAGAGTCTACTGTAACGCAAATAATATGATTTTTTTTCATTAATTTACCTTATAAGGATAAATGTTCTAATTACATATCCATATTGTACAAAATATATTGCTAATAGATCATGACACAAGTTCATAATGTGCCAATAGGTATTCCTTCGACTCTATACTTTTTCTACTATTACTTATCCATTTATGAAATTAACATTAACTAGAACTATAATATTGAAATATACAAAAATGTTTTTTCTTGTATTATTTGCAATTGTCGAACTTTAGGATGAAAGCATCGTATAGCAATTACTTGACTTTTCTAAGATATTAATTAATATTTTTGCAAAATGGTTTATAATGAAATTTTCGTATCGAAATATTTTTTTCTAAAATATTTTTTTTTTATTATGTCCGAAAGGTTATATTTTCACATAAAGCTCCATGCAAGTCCCTTAGGGTCTTGACAGACCTGAGGATTAGCCGAGAGACGGCTTAACGCAATTATATTAGAAATAATTGGTTAAATTACATTTCCATCATTTTCCACTAAGTTATCTCTCGGCTTAAGTCGTAAGTGTGTCTAGGGCATTAGATTGCCGAACAAAATATCAAATCAAGGATTATGGTCAAGGGGTAGATTACTGTGACGCTCATGGTTCACTGAGTGCCGATGTGTCGATCTCGTGACGGTCTGCCGCAAATAAGTTTACAAGATTAGTGTTTCCAACACAGTACATTAAAATTTACCACTGCAATTGTCTGTTGGATATTTGTAATGTTACGTTACACGACCTTAAACGAACGCTATACTTCATAAGAGCGAACTGACATATAAATCCGCTGATTCTTCGATAAAATCGTACCGATCTGCTGAGTTTTATTAATGAACAATGCATGTTCAACGTGCTGATCTTTCGATTTCTTGTCAAATTGTGCCGATCTGTCGATTTCTGGTCAAATTTTGCTGATCTATCAATTTCTTGGCAAAATAGTACCAATCTGTCGATTTTTACTTCCAGATCGGCAGAATTTTGCCGATCGCCGCTTACGGTTCACTCTGACTGAGAGCTACTTATTCACCCCTTGATTATGGTGCAATTCCAATGAAAAATGAACATATTTTTCAGCACTTTACTGTTGTCTAGTGCATCTGTATTATCGACTTTTTTCTCGGTTCCTTTCTCGACTGTTTTCCCCAGTCCTCAATGTGTTCTGAAAACACCAAACAAACAGTCGTGACAGGAACCAATAGAAAGACAAATCGATAATGTAGAAGCATTTGAGAACAGTAAAGTGCTAGAAAAACATGTTCATTTTTCATTGGAATTGCACCATTAACCAGAAATAAAGATCTCTCAACTGACTAGACCTTACTTAAACTAATATTTTACCATTAAAATTATGTAGTTGGAATTGATGTTGTAAATTTATAATATCCTAAATGCAAATGAAAATTCGAAAAAAAAGAAATCAGTACCTACACTGAGAAAAA